>NW_026691165.1:300000-385910 GCF_020826845.1 Diceros bicornis minor
CCTCCCGCGTGCCCTCCATGGCGGGTTTCTCCCCGGAGCCGTGGCCTGGGCACTAGGAAGGCCGGGCCTCCCCGACTCCCGGGAGGAGGGGCTAGCCCAGTTGCGCCCTGGCCCCCAAACCCTCTGGTGCCATCTGCCTGTCTCGGCACTTCTGACTCCACAGAGCCTTTCCTACATCTGGGCTGCCTGCCGTGGCAAAGTGCAGGCGTGGGGTGAGGCCATGGCTTTGTCTTTCCAGGAAAAAATGAGCCCCTGGCCGAAGCAGCAGGCCCAGGCAGAGCCTTGAGCTTGAAGCCCAGTAGGTCTGTGGCCCTCAGGGCCAGAGCAATGCTTTCAAGGCAGGGAAGCGGCCTGCAAGCTGAGTGGGAGTGGGGGAGGGGAGGGAGACAGCTGAAGCCGAGTCCAGAAGGGCGGCGATGGAAGAGCTGCAGCTGGGTCAGAGCCTGGAGGGAGGGCGGGGCCTTCACTGAGGACCCCCCCGCCCCCCGAGGCCAGCCCTAGGCCCCGGCGCGGTCGCGCATGCGCCCTTGGCCTGTGCGGTGTGTGGGGGCTTGAACCCAAGCCCGCAGGGCTCCCGGAGCGGCCAGAGAAAGAAGGGCCCATGGAGAGGTAGGCGAGGTGGGCAGGGGGCGCCACCTTACTCTCCTCAGCTCCCTGAGGGAGAGAGAGAGAGACAGAGACAGAGAGAGAGATCCCTGACCTCTGAGTCTCTGCCTCCACCGCTGGCTGGTGCCAACTCACGCGCCATCCCACTTCCAGCCATCACCCCCACGCCTGCCCTGGGGCCAGCCCCACCACAGAGAGGCCGGTTGGTTCCTGCTCACCTCTGTGCCGTCCCTTCCCGACCTGACCCCAGTGCAGGGGATAAGCTTCAGACAAGTCTTTCCATGTCCCTCTGCATGACAATAGACTTCCTCCCCTCTCCCATTCCACAGGCCCACCCACCCGGGACATCCACCTTTGTCATTAGCTCAGGAGAGGATGCAAGATGAGAATCTCTGCTATTGTGTGGGGAGACTCAGTTTCCCGGGTTTCCCCCATGGACACATGTTCTTCAGCTGGGTCTGATTTTCTCCAGACAAGCTGTCTTGGGAAGGATTTGGCCAGCCCTAAGAAGCTGAAGGGAAAGGGCGGAGGGGGGTTCTCTCTCTGCCCCCGACAGCCCCGAGCTGGGTCGGTCCCTCAGACCTGGCCAGGGGCAGCCCATCCCCCGGCGCCCTTCCCCGGGGCATCCAAGGGCAGGCTCGGCGCCAGCCCCACCCCGCTCGCCACTGCCCGACCATCGTCCTCCCTCGGGGGGCCTGGGCAGGACAGGGACCCGGCTGTGGGAGGCCTCCAGATCTCAGGCCTGGCACACCGTTTACCAGGCTGCTTCCTCCTCTGACGGGGGCCCAGCACACGCCCCAGGAGACTTGGCAGCCGCCCCCAGGGCTCTAGCCTCTGGAACTCGTCCCCTTGGAAGGGGCCTGGCCCAGGTGCCAGGTTCGGCTGGTCGGCCAGCCTCCTTTGGAGAAAGCAGGCGAGCCGAGCCAGGCTTGCAGTGGCCCTGGCGTGACACCTGCCACCTCAGGCAGAGGGCCTCCCGCGTGCCCTCCATGGCGGGTTTCTCCCCGGAGCCGTGGCCTGGGCACTAGGAAGGCCGGGCCTCCCCGACTCCCGGGAGGAGGGGCTAGCCCAGTTGCGCCCTGGCCCCCAAACCCTCTGGTGCCATCTGCCTGTCTCGGCACTTCTGACTCCACAGAGCCTTTCCTACATCTGGGCTGCCTGCCGTGGCAAAGTGCAGGCGTGGGGTGAGGCCATGGCTTTGTCTTTCCAGGAAAAAATGAGCCCCTGGCCGAAGCAGCAGGCCCAGGCAGAGCCTTGAGCTTGAAGCCCAGTAGGTCTGTGGCCCTCAGGGCCAGAGCAATGCTTTCAAGGCAGGGAAGCGGCCTGCAAGCTGAGTGGGAGTGGGGGAGGGGAGGGAGACAGCTGAAGCCGAGTCCAGAAGGGCGGCGATGGAAGAGCTGCAGCTGGGTCAGAGCCTGGAGGGAGGGCGGGGCCTTCACTGAGGACCCCCCCGCCCCCCGAGGCCAGCCCTAGGCCCCGGCGGTCGCGCATGCGCCCTTGGCCTGTGCGGTGTGTGGGGGCTTGAACCCAAGCCCGCAGGGCTCCCGGAGCGGCCAGAGAAAGAAGGGCCCATGGAGAGGTAGGCGAGGTGGGCAGGGGGCGCCACCTTACTCTCCTCAGCTCCCTGAGGGAGAGAGAGAGAGACAGAGACAGAGAGAGAGATCCCTGACCTCTGAGTCTCTGCCTCCACCGCTGGCTGGTGCCAACTCACGCGCCATCCCACTTCCAGCCATCACCCCCACGCCTGCCCCGGGGCCAGCCCCACCACAGAGAGGCCGGTTGGTTCCTGCTCACCTCTGTGCCGTCCCTTCCCGACCTGACCCCAGTGCAGGGGATAAGCTTCAGACAAGTCTTTCCATGTCCCTCTGCATGACAATAGACTTCCTCCCCTCTCCCATTCCACAGGCCCACCCACCCGGGACATCCACCTTTGTCATTAGCTCAGGAGAGGATGCAAGATGAGAATCTCTGCTATTGTGTGGGGAGACTCAGTTTCCCGGCTTTCCCCCATGGACACATGTTCTTCAGCTGGGTCTGATTTTCTCCAGACAAGCTGTCTTGGGAAGGATTTGGCCAGCCCTAAGAAGCTGAAGGGAAAGGGCGGAGGGGGGTTCTCTCTCTGCCCCCGACAGCCCCGAGCTGGGTCGGTCCCTCAGACCTGGCCAGGGGCAGCCCATCCCCCGGCGCCCTTCCCCGGGGCATCCAAGGGCAGGCTCGGCGCCAGCCCCACCCCGCTCGCCACTGCCCGACCATCGTCCTCCCTCGGGGGGCCTGGGCAGGACAGGGACCCGGCTGTGGGAGGCCTCCAGATCTCAGGCCTGGCACACCGTTTACCAGGCTGCTTCCTCCTCTGACGGGGGCCCAGCACACGCCCCAGGAGACTTGGCAGCCGCCCCCAGGGCTCTAGCCTCTGGAACTCGTCCCCTTGGAAGGGGCCTGGCCCAGGTGCCAGGTTCGGCTGGTCGGCCAGCCTCCTTTGGAGAAAGCAGGCGAGCCGAGCCAGGCTTGCAGTGGCCCTGGCGTGACACCTGCCACCTCAGGCAGAGGGCCTCCCGCGTGCCCTCCATGGCGGGTTTCTCCCCGGAGCCGTGGCCTGGGCACTAGGAAGGCCGGGCCTCCCCGACTCCCGGGAGGAGGGGCTAGCCCAGTTGCGCCCTGGCCCCCAAACCCTCTGGTGCCATCTGCCTGTCTCGGCACTTCTGACTCCACAGAGCCTTTCCTACATCTGGGCTGCCTGCCGTGGCAAAGTGCAGGCGTGGGGTGAGGCCATGGCTTTGTCTTTCCAGGAAAAAATGAGCCCCTGGCCGAAGCAGCAGGCCCAGGCAGAGCCTTGAGCTTGAAGCCCAGTAGGTCTGTGGCCCTCAGGGCCAGAGCAATGCTTTCAAGGCAGGGAAGCGGCCTGCAAGCTGAGTGGGAGTGGGGGAGGGGAGGGAGACAGCTGAAGCCGAGTCCAGAAGGGCGGCGATGGAAGAGCTGCAGCTGGGTCAGAGCCTGGAGGGAGGGCGGGGCCTTCACTGAGGACCCCCCCGCCCCCCGAGGCCAGCCCTAGGCCCCGGCGGTCGCGCATGCGCCCTTGGCCTGTGCGGTGTGTGGGGGCTTGAACCCAAGCCCGCAGGGCTCCCGGAGCGGCCAGAGAAAGAAGGGCCCATGGAGAGGTAGGCGAGGTGGGCAGGGGGCGCCACCTTACTCTCCTCAGCTCCCTGAGGGAGAGAGAGAGAGACAGAGACAGAGAGAGAGATCCCTGACCTCTGAGTCTCTGCCTCCACCGCTGGCTGGTGCCAACTCACGCGCCATCCCACTTCCAGCCATCACCCCCACGCCTGCCCCGGGGCCAGCCCCACCACAGAGAGGCCGGTTGGTTCCTGCTCACCTCTGTGCCGTCCCTTCCCGACCTGACCCCAGTGCAGGGGATAAGCTTCAGACAAGTCTTTCCATGTCCCTCTGCATGACAATAGACTTCCTCCCCTCTCCCATTCCACAGGCCCACCCACCCGGGACATCCACCTTTGTCATTAGCTCAGGAGAGGATGCAAGATGAGAATCTCTGCTATTGTGTGGGGAGACTCAGTTTCCCGGGTTTCCCCCATGGACACATGTTCTTCAGCTGGGTCTGATTTTCTCCAGACAAGCTGTCTTGGGAAGGATTTGGCCAGCCCTAAGAAGCTGAAGGGAAAGGGCGGAGGGGGGTTCTCTCTCTGCCCCCGACAGCCCCGAGCTGGGTCGGTCCCTCAGACCTGGCCAGGGGCAGCCCATCCCCCGGCGCCCTTCCCCGGGGCATCCAAGGGCAGGCTCGGCGCCAGCCCCACCCCGCTCGCCACTGCCCGACCATCGTCCTCCCTCGGGGGGCCTGGGCAGGACAGGGACCCGGCTGTGGGAGGCCTCCAGATCTCAGGCCTGGCACACCGTTTACCAGGCTGCTTCCTCCTCTGACAGGGGCCCAGCACACGCCCCAGGAGACTTGGCAGCCGCCCCCAGGGCTCTAGCCTCTGGAACTCGTCCCCTTGGAAGGGGCCTGGCCCAGGTGCCAGGTTCGGCTGGTCGGCCAGCCTCCTTTGGAGAAAGCAGGCGAGCCGAGCCAGGCTTGCAGTGGCCCTGGCGTGACACCTGCCACCTCAGGCAGAGGGCCTCCCGCGTGCCCTCCATGGCGGGTTTCTCCCCGGAGCCGTGGCCTGGGCACTAGGAAGGCCGGGCCTCCCCGACTCCCGGGAGGAGGGGCTAGCCCAGTTGCGCCCTGGCCCCCAAACCCTCTGGTGCCATCTGCCTGTCTCGGCACTTCTGACTCCACAGAGCCTTTCCTACATCTGGGCTGCCTGCCGTGGCAAAGTGCAGGCGTGGGGTGAGGCCATGGCTTTGTCTTTCCAGGAAAAAATGAGCCCCTGGCCGAAGCAGCAGGCCCAGGCAGAGCCTTGAGCTTGAAGCCCAGTAGGTCTGTGGCCCTCAGGGCCAGAGCAACGCTTTCAAGGCAGGGAAGCGGCCTGCAAGCTGAGTGGGAGTGGGGGAGGGGAGGGAGACAGCTGAAGCCGAGTCCAGAAGGGCGGCGATGGAAGAGCTGCAGCTGGGTCAGAGCCTGGAGGGAGGGCGGGGCCTTCACTGAGGACCCCCCCGCCCCCCGAGGCCAGCCCTAGGCCCCGGCGGTCGCGCATGCGCCCTTGGCCTGTGCGGTGTGTGGGGGCTTGAACCCAAGCCCGCAGGGCTCCCGGAGCGGCCAGAGAAAGAAGGGCCCATGGAGAGGTAGGCGAGGTGGGCAGGGGGCGCCACCTTACTCTCCTCAGCTCCCTGAGGGAGAGAGAGAGAGACAGAGACAGAGAGAGAGATCCCTGACCTCTGAGTCTCTGCCTCCACCGCTGGCTGGTGCCAACTCACGCGCCATCCCACTTCCAGCCATCACCCCCACGCCTGCCCCGGGGCCAGCCCCACCACAGAGAGGCCGGTTGGTTCCTGCTCACCTCTGTGCCGTCCCTTCCCGACCTGACCCCAGTGCAGGGGATAAGCTTCAGACAAGTCTTTCCATGTCCCTCTGCATGACAATAGACTTCCTCCCCTCTCCCATTCCACAGGCCCACCCACCCGGGACATCCACCTTTGTCATTAGCTCAGGAGAGGATGCAAGATGAGAATCTCTGCTATTGTGTGGGGAGACTCAGTTTCCCGGCTTTCCCCCATGGACACATGTTCTTCAGCTGGGTCTGATTTTCTCCAGACAAGCTGTCTTGGGAAGGATTTGGCCAGCCCTAAGAAGCTGAAGGGAAAGGGCGGAGGGGGGTTCTCTCTCTGCCCCCGACAGCCCCGAGCTGGGTCGGTCCCTCAGACCTGGCCAGGGGCAGCCCATCCCCCGGCGCCCTTCCCCGGGGCATCCAAGGGCAGGCTCGGCGCCAGCCCCACCCCGCTCGCCACTGCCCGACCATCGTCCTCCCTCGGGGGGCCTGGGCAGGACAGGGACCCGGCTGTGGGAGGCCTCCAGATCTCAGGCCTGGCACACCGTTTACCAGGCTGCTTCCTCCTCTGACGGGGGCCCAGCACACGCCCCAGGAGACTTGGCAGCCGCCCCCAGGGCTCTAGCCTCTGGAACTCGTCCCCTTGGAAGGGGCCTGGCCCAGGTGCCAGGTTCGGCTGGTCGGCCAGCCTCCTTTGGAGAAAGCAGGCGAGCCGAGCCAGGCTTGCAGTGGCCCTGGCGTGACACCTGCCACCTCAGGCAGAGGGCCTCCCGCGTGCCCTCCAAGGCGGGTTTCTCCCCGGAGCCGTGGCCTGGGCACTAGGAAGGCCGGGCCTCCCCGACTCCCGGGAGGAGGGGCTAGCCCAGTTGCGCCCTGGCCCCCAAACCCTCTGGTGCCATCTGCCTGTCTCGGCACTTCTGACTCCACAGAGCCTTTCCTACATCTGGGCTGCCTGCCGTGGCAAAGTGCAGGCGTGGGGTGAGGCCATGGCTTTGTCTTTCCAGGAAAAAATGAGCCCCTGGCCGAAGCAGCAGGCCCAGGCAGAGCCTTGAGCTTGAAGCCCAGTAGGTCTGTGGCCCTCAGGGCCAGAGCAATGCTTTCAAGGCAGGGAAGCGGCCTGCAAGCTGAGTGGGAGTGGGGGAGGGGAGGGAGACAGCTGAAGCCGAGTCCAGAAGGGCGGCGATGGAAGAGCTGCAGCTGGGTCAGAGCCTGGAGGGAGGGCGGGGCCTTCACTGAGGACCCCCCCGCCCCCCGAGGCCAGCCCTAGGCCCCGGCGGTCGCGCATGCGCCCTTGGCCTGTGCGGTGTGTGGGGGCTTGAACCCAAGCCCGCAGGGCTCCCGGAGTGGCCAGAGAAAGAAGGGCCCATGGAGAGGTAGGCGAGGTGGGCAGGGGGCGCCACCTTACTCTCCTCAGCTCCCTGAGGGAGAGAGACAGAGACAGAGACAGAGAGAGAGATCCCTGACCTCTGAGTCTCTGCCTCCACCGCTGGCTGGTGCCAACTCACGCGCCATCCCACTTCCAGCCATCACCCCCACGCCTGCCCCGGGGCCAGCCCCACCACAGAGAGGCCGGTTGGTTCCTGCTCACCTCTGTGCCCTCCCTTCCCGACCTGACCCCAGTGCAGGGGATAAGCTTCAGACAAGTCTTTCCATGTCCCTCTGCATGACAATAGACTTCCTCCCCTCTCCCATTCCACAGGCCCACCCACCCGGGACATCCACCTTTGTCATTAGCTCAGGAGAGGATGCAAGATGAGAATCTCTGCTATTGTGTGGGGAGACTCAGTTTCCCGGGTTTCCCCCATGGACACATGTTCTTCAGCTGGGTCTGATTTTCTCCAGACAAGCTGTCTTGGGAAGGATTTGGCCAGCCCTAAGAACCTCAAGGGAAAGGGCGGAGGGGGGTTCTCTCTCTGCCCCCGACAGCCCCGAGCTGGGTCGGTCCCTCAGACCTGGCCAGGGGCAGCCCATCCCCCGGCGCCCTTCCCCGGGGCATCCAAGGGCAGGCTCGGCGCCAGCCCCACCCCGCTCGCCACTGCCCGACCATCGTCCTCCCTCGGGGGGCCTGGGCAGGACAGGGACCCGGCTGTGGGAGGCCTCCAGATCTCAGGCCTGGCACACCGTTTACCAGGCTGCTTCCTCCTCTGACAGGGGCCCAGCACACGCCCCAGGAGACTTGGCAGCCGCCCCCAGGGCTCTAGCCTCTGGAACTCGTCCCCTTGGAAGGGGCCTGGCCCAGGTGCCAGGTTCGGCTGGTCGGCCAGCCTCCTTTGGAGAAAGCAGGCGAGCCGAGCCAGGCTTGCAGTGGCCCTGGCGTGACACCTGCCACCTCAGGCAGAGGGCCTCCCGCGTGCCCTCCATGGCGGGTTTCTCCCCGGAGCCGTGGCCTGGGCACTAGGAAGGCCGGGCCTCCCCGACTCCCGGGAGGAGGGGCTAGCCCAGTTGCGCCCTGGCCCCCAAACCCTCTGGTGCCATCTGCCTGTCTCGGCACTTCTGACTCCACAGAGCCTTTCCTACATCTGGGCTGCCTGCCGTGGCAAAGTGCAGGCGTGGGGTGAGGCCATGGCTTTGTCTTTCCAGGAAAAAATGAGCCCCTGGCCGAAGCAGCAGGCCCAGGCAGAGCCTTGAGCTTGAAGCCCAGTAGGTCTGTGGCCCTCAGGGCCAGAGCAATGCTTTCAAGGCAGGGAAGCGGCCTGCAAGCTGAGTGGGAGTGGAGGAGGGGAGGGAGACAGCTGAAGCCGAGTCCAGAAGGGCGGCGATGGAAGAGCTGCAGCTGGGTCAGAGCCTGGAGGGAGGGCGGGGCCTTCACTGAGGACCCCCCCGCCCCCCGAGGCCAGCCCTAGGCCCCGGCGGTCGCGCATGCGCCCTTGGCCTGTGCGGTGTGTGGGGGCTTGAACCCAAGCCCGCAGGGCTCCCGGAGCGGCCAGAGAAAGAAGGGCCCATGGAGAGGTAGGCGAGGTGGGCAGGGGGCGCCACCTTACTCTCCTCAGCTCCCTGAGGCAGAGAGACAGAGACAGAGACAGAGAGAGAGATCCCTGACCTCTGAGTCTCTGCCTCCACCGCTGGCTGGTGCCAACTCACGCGCCATCCCACTTCCAGCCATCACCCCCACGCCTGCCCCGGGGCCAGCCCCACCACAGAGAGGCCGGTTGGTTCCTGCTCACCTCTGTGCCGTCCCTTCCCGACCTGACCCCAGTGCAGGGGATAAGCTTCAGACAAGTCTTTCCATGTCCCTCTGCATGACAATAGACTTCCTCCCCTCTCCCATTCCACAGGCCCACCCACCCGGGACATCCACCTTTGTCATTAGCTCAGGAGAGGATGCAAGATGAGAATCTCTGCTATTGTGTGGGGAGACTCAGTTTCCCGGGTTTCCCCCATGGACACATGTTCTTCAGCTGGGTCTGATTTTCTCCAGACAAGCTGTCTTGGGAAGGATTTGGCCAGCCCTAAGAAGCTGAAGGGAAAGGGCGGAGGGGGGTTCTCTCTCTGCCCCCGACAGCCCCGAGCTGGGTCGGTCCCTCAGACCTGGCCAGGGGCAGCCCATCCCCCGGCGCCCTTCCCGGGGGCATCCAAGGGCAGGCTCGGCGCCAGCCCCACCCCGCTCGCCACTGCCCGACCATCGTCCTCCCTCGGGGGGCCTGGGCAGGACAGGGACCCGGCTGTGGGAGGCCTCCAGATCTCAGGCCTGGCACACCGTTTACCAGGCTGCTTCCTCCTCTGACGGGGGCCCAGCACACGCCCCAGGAGACTTGGCAGCCGCCCCCAGGGCTCTAGCCTCTGGAACTCGTCCCCTTTGAAGGGGCCTGGCCCAGGTGCCAGGTTCGGCTGGTCGGCCAGCCTCCTTTGGAGAAAGCAGGCGAGCCGAGCCAGGCTTGCAGTGGCCCTGGCGTGACACCTGCCACCTCAGGCAGAGGGCCTCCCGCGTGCCCTCCATGGCGGGTTTCTCCCCGGAGCCGTGGCCTGGGCACTAGGAAGGCCGGGCCTCCCCGACTCCCGGGAGGAGGGGCTAGCCCAGTTGCGCCCTGGCCCCCAAACCCTCTGGTGCCATCTGCCTGTCTCGGCACTTCTGACTCCACAGAGCCTTTCCTACATCTGGGCTGCCTGCCGTGGCAAAGTGCAGGCGTGGGGTGAGGCCATGGCTTTGTCTTTCCAGGAAAAAATGAGCCCCTGGCCGAAGCAGCAGGCCCAGGCAGAGCCTTGAGCTTGAAGCCCAGTAGGTCTGTGGCCCTCAGGGCCAGAGCAATGCTTTCAAGGCAGGGAAGCGGCCTGCAAGCTGAGTGGGAGTGGGGGAGGGGAGGGAGACAGCTGAAGCCGAGTCCAGAAGGGCGGCGATGGAAGAGCTGCAGCTGGGTCAGAGCCTGGAGGGAGGGCGGGGCCTTCACTGAGGACCCCCCCGCCCCCCGAGGCCAGCCCTAGGCCCCGGCGGTCGCGCATGCGCCCTTGGCCTGTGCGGTGTGTGGGGGCTTGAACCCAAGCCCGCAGGGCTCCCGGAGCGTCCAGAGAAAGAAGGGCCCATGGAGAGGTAGGCGAGGTGGGCAGGGGGCGCCACCTTACTCTCCTCAGCTCCCTGAGGGAGAGAGAGAGAGACAGAGACAGAGAGAGAGATCCCTGACCTCTGAGTCTCTGCCTCCACCGCTGGCTGGTGCCAACTCACGCGCCATCCCACTTCCAGCCATCAACCCCACGTCTGCCCCGGGGCCAGCCCCACCACAGAGAGGCCGGTTGGTTCCTGCTCACCTCTGTGCCGTCCCTTCCCGACCTGACCCCAGTGCAGGGGATAAGCTTCAGACAAGTCTTTCCATGTCCCTCTGCATGACAATAGACTTCCTCCCCTCTCCCATTCCACAGGCCCACCCACCCGGTACATCCACCTTTGTCATTAGCTCAGGAGAGGATGCAAGATGAGAATCTCTGCTATTGTGTGGGGAGACTCAGTTTCCCGGGTTTCCCCCATGGACACATGTTCTTCAGCTGGGTCTGATTTTCTCCAGACAAGCTGTCTTGGGAAGGATTTGGCCAGCCCTAAGAAGCTGAAGGGAAAGGGCGGAGGGGGGTTCTCTCTCTGCCCCCGACAGCCCCGAGCTGGGTCGGTCCCTCAGACCTGGCCAGGGGCAGCCCATCCCCCGGCGCCCTTCCCCGGGGCATCCAAGGGCAGGCTCGGCGCCAGCCCCACCCCGCTCGCCACTGCCCGACCATCGTCCTCCCTCGGGGGGCCTGGGCAGGACAGGGACCCGGCTGTGGGAGGCCTCCAGATCTCAGGCCTGGCACACCGTTTACCAGGCTGCTTCCTCCTCTGACGGGGGCCCAGCACACGCCCCAGGAGACTTGGCAGCCGCCCCCAGGGCTCTAGCCTCTGGAACTCGTCCCCTTGGAAGGGGCCTGGCCCAGGTGCCAGGTTCGGCTGGTCGGCCAGCCTCCTTTGGAGAAAGCAGGCGAGCCGAGCCAGGCTTGCAGTGGCCCTGGCGTGACACCTGCCACCTCAGGCAGAGGGCCTCCCGCGTGCCCTCCAAGGCGGGTTTCTCCCCGGAGCCGTGGCCTGGGCACTAGGAAGGCCGGGCCTCCCCGACTCCCGGGAGGAGGGGCTAGCCCAGTTGCGCCCTGGCCCCCAAACCCTCTGGTGCCATCTGCCTGTCTCGGCACTTCTGACTCCACAGAGCCTTTCCTACATCTGGGCTGCCTGCCGTGGCAAATTGCAGGCGTGGGGTGAGGCCATGGCTTTGTCTTTCCAGGAAAAAATGAGCCCCTGGCCGAAGCAGCAGGCCCAGGCAGAGCCTTGAGCTTGAAGCCCAGTAGGTCTGTGGCCCTCAGGGCCAGAGCAATGCTTTCAAGGCAGGGAAGCGGCCTGCAAGCTGAGTGGGAGTGGGGGAGGGGAGGGAGACAGCTGAAGCCGAGTCCAGAAGGGCGGCGATGGAAGAGCTGCAGCTGGGTCAGAGCCTGGAGGGAGGGCGGGGCCTTCACTGAGGACCCCCCCGCCCCCCGAGGCCAGCCCTAGGCCCCGGCGGTCGCGCATGCGCCCTTGGCCTGTGCGGTGTGTGGGGGCTTGAACCCAAGCCCGCAGGGCTCCCGGAGCGGCCAGAGAAAGAAGGGCCCATGGAGAGGTAGGCGAGGTGGGCAGGGGGCGCCACCTTACTCTCCTCAGCTCCCTGAGGCAGAGAGACAGAGACAGAGACAGAGAGAGAGATCCCTGACCTCTGAGTCTCTGCCTCCACCGCTGGCTGGTGCCAACTCACGCGCCATCCCACTTCCAGCCATCACCCCCACGCCTGCCCCGGGGCCAGCCCCACCACAGAGAGGCCGGTTGGTTCCTGCTCACCTCTGTGCCGTCCCTTCCTGACCTGACCCCAGTGCAGGGGATAAGCTTCAGACAAGTCTTTCCATGTCCCTCTGCATGACAATAGACTTCCTCCCCTCTCCCATTCCACAGGCCCACCCACCCGGGACATCCACCTTTGTCATTAGCTCAGGAGAGGATGCAAGATGAGAATCTCTGCTATTGTGTGGGGAGACTCAGTTTCCCGGGTTTCCCCCATGGACACATGTTCTTCAGCTGGGTCTGATTTTCTCCAGACAAGCTGTCTTGGGAAGGATTTGGCCAGCCCTAAGAAGCTGAAGGGAAAGGGCGGAGGGGGGTTCTCTCTCTGCCCCCGACAGCCCCGAGCTGGGTCGGTCCCTCAGACCTGGCCAGGGGCAGCCCATCCCCCGGCGCCCTTCCCCGGGGCATCCAAGGGCAGGCTCGGCGCCAGCCCCACCCCGCTCGCCACTGCCCGACCATCGTCCTCCCTCGGGGGGCCTGGGCAGGACAGGGACCCGGCTGTGGGAGGCCTCCAGATCTCAGGCCTGGCACACCGTTTACCAGGCTGCTTCCTCCTCTGACGGGGGCCCAGCACACGCCCCAGGAGACTTGGCAGCCGCCCCCAGGGCTCTAGCCTCTGGAACTCGTCCCCTTGGAAGGGGCCTGGCCCAGGTGCCAGGTTCGGCTGGTCGGCCAGCCTCCTTTGGAGAAAGCAGGCGAGCCGAGCCAGGCTTGCAGTGGCCCTGGCGTGACACCTGCCACCTCAGGCAGAGGGCCTCCCGCGTGCCCTCCATGGCGGGTTTCTCCCCGGAGCCGTGGCCTGGGCACTAGGAAGGCCGGGCCTCCCCGACTCCCGGGAGGAGGGGCTAGCCCAGTTGCGCCCTGGCCCCCAAACCCTCTGGTGCCATCTGCCTGTCTCGGCACTTCTGACTCCACAGAGCCTTTCCTACATCTGGGCTGCCTGCCGTGGCAAAGTGCAGGCGTGGGGTGAGGCCATGGCTTTGTCTTTCCAGGAAAAAATGAGCCCCTGGCCGAAGCAGCAGGCCCAGGCAGAGCCTTGAGCTTGAAGCCCAGTAGGTCTGTGGCCCTCAGGGCCAGAGCAATGCTTTCAAGGCAGGGAAGCGGCCTGCAAGCTGAGTGGGAGTGGGGGAGGGGAGGGAGACAGCTGAAGCCGAGTCCAGAAGGGCGGCGATGGAAGAGCTGCAGCTGGGTCAGAGCCTGGAGGGAGGGCGGGGCCTTCACTGAGGACCCCCCCGCCCCCCGAGGCCAGCCCTAGGCCCCGGCGGTCGCGCATGCGCCCTTGGCCTGTGCGGTGTGTGGGGGCTTGAACCCAAGCCCGCAGGGCTCCCGGAGCGGCCAGAGAAAGAAGGGCCCATGGAGAGGTAGGCGAGGTGGGCAGGGGGCGCCACCTTACTCTCCTCAGCTCCCTGAGGGAGAGAGAGAGAGACAGAGACAGAGAGAGAGATCCCTGACCTCTGAGTCTCTGCCTCCACCGCTGGCTGGTGCCAACTCACGCGCCATCCCACTTCCAGCCATCACCCCCACGCCTGCCCCGGGGCCAGCCCCACCACAGAGAGGCCAGTTGGTTCCTGCTCACCTCTGTGCCATCCCTTCCCGACCTGACCCCAGTGCAGGGGATAAGCTTCAGACAAGTCTTTCCATGTCCCTCTGCATGACAATAGACTTCCTCCCCTCTCCCATTCCACAGGCCCACCCACCCGGGACATCCACCTTTGTCATTAGCTCAGGAGAGGATGCAAGATGAGAATCTCTGCTATTGTGTGGGGAGACTCAGTTTCCCGGCTTTCCCCCATGGACACATGTTCTTCAGCTGGGTCTGATTTTCTCCAGACAAGCTGTCTTGGGAAGGATTTGGCCAGCCCTAAGAAGCTGAAGGGAAAGGGCGGAGGGGGGTTCTCTCTCTGCCCCCGACAGCCCCGAGCTGGGTCGGTCCCTCAGACCTGGCCAGGGGCAGCCCATCCCCCGGCGCCCTTCCCCGGGGCATCCAAGGGCAGGCTCGGCGCCAGCCCCACCCCGCTCGCCACTGCCCGACCATCGTCCTCCCTCGGGGGGCCTGGGCAGGACAGGGACCCGGCTGTGGGAGGCCTCCAGATCTCAGGCCTGGCACACCGTTTACCAGGCTGCTTCCTCCTCTGACGGGGGCCCAGCACACGCCCCAGGAGACTTGGCAGCCGCCCCCAGGGCTCTAGCCTCTGGAACTCGTCCCCTTGGAAGGGGCCTGGCCCAGGTGCCAGGTTCGGCTGGTCGGCCAGCCTCCTTTGGAGAAAGCAGGCGAGCCGAGCCAGGCTTGCAGTGGCCCTGGCGTGACACCTGCCACCTCAGGCAGAGGGCCTCCCGCGTGCCCTCCAAGGCGGGTTTCTCCCCGGAGCCGTGGCCTGGGCACTAGGAAGGCCGGGCCTCCCCGACTCCCGGGAGGAGGGGCTAGCCCAGTTGCGCCCTGGCCCCCAAACCCTCTGGTGCCATCTGCCTGTCTCGGCACTTCTGACTCCACAGAGCCTTTCCTACATCTGGGCTGCCTGCCGTGGCAAAGTGCAGGCGTGGGGTGAGGCCATGGCTTTGTCTTTCCAGGAAAAAATGAGCCCCTGGCCGAAGCAGCAGGCCCAGGCAGAGCCTTGAGCTTGAAGCCCAGTAGGTCTGTGGCCCTCAGGGCCAGAGCAATGCTTTCAAGGCAGGGAAGCGGCCTGCAAGCTGAGTGGGAGTGGGGGAGGGGAGGGAGACAGCTGAAGCCGAGTCCAGAAGGGCGGCGATGGAAGAGCTGCAGCTGGGTCAGAGCCTGGAGGGAGGGCGGGGCCTTCACTGAGGACCCCCCCGCCCCCCGAGGCCAGCCCTAGGCCCCGGCGGTCGCGCATGCGCCCTTGGCCTGTGCGGTGTGTGGGGGCTTGAACCCAAGCCCGCAGGGCTCCCGGAGCGTCCAGAGAAAGAAGGGCCCATGGAGAGGTAGGCGAGGTGGGCAGGGGGCGCCACCTTACTCTCGTCAGCTCCCTGAGGGAGAGAGAGAGAGACAGAGACAGAGAGAGAGATCCCTGACCTCTGAGTCTCTGCCTCCACCGCTGGCTGGTGCCAACTCACGCGCCATCCCACTTCCAGCCATCACCCCCACGCCTGCCCCGGGGCCAGCCCCACCACAGAGAGGCCGGTTGGTTCCTGCTCACCTCTGTGCCGTCCCTTCCCGACCTGACCCCAGTGCAGGGGATAAGCTTCAGACAAGTCTTTCCATGTCCCTCTGCATGACAATAGACTTCCTCCCCTCTCCCATTCCACAGGCCCACCCACCCGGGACATCCACCTTTGTCATTAGCTCAGGAGAGGATGCAAGATGAGAATCTCTGCTATTGTGTGGGGAGACTCAGTTTCCCGGGTTTCCCCCATGGACACATGTTCTTCAGCTGGGTCTGATTTTCTCCAGACAAGCTGTCTTGGGAAGGATTTGGCCAGCCCTAAGAACCTCAAGGGAAAGGGCGGAGGGGGGTTCTCTCTCTGCCCCCGACAGCCCCGAGCTGGGTCGGTCCCTCAGACCTGGCCAGGGGCAGCCCATCCCCCGGCGCCCTTCCCCGGGGCATCCAAGGGCAGGCTCGGCGCCAGCCCCACCCCGCTCGCCACTGCCCGACCATCGTCCTCCCTCGGGGGGCCTGGGCAGGACAGGGACCCGGCTGTGGGAGGCCTCCAGATCTCAGGCCTGGCACACCGTTTACCAGGCTGCTTCCTCCTCTGACGGGGGCCCAGCACACGCCCCAGGAGACTTGGCAGCCGCCCCCAGGGCTCTAGCCTCTGGAACTCGTCCCCTTGGAAGGGGCCTGGCCCAGGTGCCAGGTTCGGCTGGTCGGCCAGCCTCCTTTGGAGAAAGCAGGCGAGCCGAGCCAGGCTTGCAGTGGCCCTGGCGTGACACCTGCCACCTCAGGCAGAGGGCCTCCCGCGTGCCCTCCATGGCGGGTTTCTCCCCGGAGCCGTGGCCTGGGCACTAGGAAGGCCGGGCCTCCCCGACTCCCGGGAGGAGGGGCTAGCCCAGTTGCGCCCTGGCCCCCAAACCCTCTGGTGCCATCTGCCTGTCTCGGCACTTCTGACTCCACAGAGCCTTTCCTACATCTGGGCTGCCTGCCGTGGCAAAGTGCAGGCGTGGGGTGAGGCCATGGCTTTGTCTTTCCAGGAAAAAATGAGCCCCTGGCCGAAGCAGCAGGCCCAGGCAGAGCCTTGAGCTTGAAGCCCAGTAGGTCTGTGGCCCTCAGGGCCAGAGCAATGCTTTCAAGGCAGGGAAGCGGCCTGCAAGCTGAGTGGGAGTGGGGGAGGGGAGGGAGACAGCTGAAGCCGAGTCCAGAAGGGCGGCGATGGAAGAGCTGCAGCTGGGTCAGAGCCTGGAGGGAGGGCGGGGCCTTCACTGAGGACCCCCCCGCCCCCCGAGGCCAGCCCTAGGCCCCGGCGGTCGCGCATGCGCCCTTGGCCTGTGCGGTGTGTGGGGGCTTGAACCCAAGCCCGCAGGGCTCCCGGAGCGGCCAGAGAAAGAAGGGCCCATGGAGAGGTAGGCGAGGTGGGCAGGGGGCGCCACCTTACTCTCCTCAGCTCCCTGAGGGAGAGAGAGAGAGACAGAGACAGAGAGAGAGATCCCTGACCTCTGAGTCTCTGCCTCCACCGCTGGCTGGTGCCAACTCACGCGCCATCCCACTTCCAGCCATCACCCCCACGCCTGCCCCGGGGCCAGCCCCACCACAGAGAGGCCGGTTGGTTCCTGCTCACCTCTGTGCCGTCCCTTCCCGACCTGACCCCAGTGCAGGGGATAAGCTTCAGACAAGTCTTTCCATGTCCCTCTGCATGACAATAGACTTCCTCCCCTCTCCCATTCCACAGGCCCACCCACCCGGGACATCCACCTTTGTCATTAGCTCAGGAGAGGATGCAAGATGAGAATCTCTGCTATTGTGTGGGGAGACTCAGTTTCCCGGGTTTCCCCCATGGACACATGTTCTTCAGCTGGGTCTGATTTTCTCCAGACAAGCTGTCTTGGGAAGGATTTGGCCAGCCCTAAGAACCTCAAGGGAAAGGGCGGAGGGGGGTTCTCTCTCTGCCCCCGACAGCCCCGAGCTGGGTCGGTCCCTCAGACCTGGCCAGGGGCAGCCCATCCCCCGGCGCCCTTCCCCGGGGCATCCAAGGGCAGGCTCGGCGCCAGCCCCACCCCGCTCGCCACTGCCCGACCATCGTCCTCCCTCGGGGGGCCTGGGCAGGACAGGGACCCGGCTGTGGGAGGCCTCCAGATCTCAGGCCTGGCACACCGTTTACCAGGCTGCTTCCTCCTCTGACGGGGGCCCAGCACACGCCCCAGGAGACTTGGCAGCCGCCCCCAGGGCTCTAGCCTCTGGAACTCGTCCCCTTGGAAGGGGCCTGGCCCAGGTGCCAGGTTCGGCTGGTCGGACAGCCTCCTTTGGAGAAAGCAGGCGAGCCGAGCCAGGCTTGCAGTGGCCCTGGCGTGACACCTGCCACCTCAGGCAGAGGGCCTCCCGCGTGCCCTCCATGGCGGGTTTCTCCCCGGAGCCGTGGCCTGGGCACTAGGAAGGCCGGGCCTCCCCGACTCCCGGGAGGAGGGGCTAGCCCAGTTGCGCCCTGGCCCCCAAACCCTCTGGTGCCATCTGCCTGTCTCGGCACTTCTGACTCCACAGAGCCTTTCCTACATCTGGGCTGCCTGCCGTGGCAAAGTGCAGGCGTGGGGTGAGGCCATGGCTTTGTCTTTCCAGGAAAAAATGAGCCCCTGGCCGAAGCAGCAGGCCCAGGCAGAGCCTTGAGCTTGAAGCCCAGTAGGTCTGTGGCCCTCAGGGCCAGAGCAATGCTTTCAAGGCAGGGAAGCGGCCTGCAAGCTGAGTGGGAGTGGGGGAGGGGAGGGAGACAGCTGAAGCCGAGTCCAGAAGGGCGGCGATGGAAGAGCTGCAGCTGGGTCAGAGCCTGGAGGGAGGGTGGGGCCTTCACTGAGGACCCCCCCGCCCCCCGAGGCCAGCCCTAGGCCCCGGCGGTCGCGCATGCGCCCTTGGCCTGTGCGGTGTGTGGGGGCTTGAACCCAAGCCCGCAGGGCTCCCGGAGCGGCCAGAGAAAGAAGGGCCCATGGAGAGGTAGGCGAGGTGGGCAGGGGGCGCCACCTTACTCTCCTCAGCTCCCTGAGGGAGAGAGAGAGAGACAGAGACAGAGAGAGAGATCCCTGACCTCTGAGTCTCTGCCTCCACCGCTGGCTGGTGCCAACTCACGCGCCATCCCACTTCCAGCCATCACCCCCACGCCTGCCCCGGGGCCAGCCCCACCACAGAGAGGCCGGTTGGTTCCTGCTCACCTCTGTGCCGTCCCTTCCCGACCTGACCCCAGTGCAGGGGATAAGCTTCAGACAAGTCTTTCCATGTCCCTCTGCATGACAATAGACTTCCTCCCCTCTCCCATTCCACAGGCCCACCCACCCGGGACATCCACCTTTGTCATTAGCTCAGGAGAGGATGCAAGATGAGAATCTCTGCTATTGTGTGGGGAGACTCAGTTTCCCGGGTTTCCCCCATGGACACATGTTCTTCAGCTGGGTCTGATTTTCTCCAGACAAGCTGTCTTGGGAAGGATTTGGCCAGCCCTAAGAACCTCAAGGGAAAGGGCGGAGGGGGGTTCTCTCTCTGCCCCCGACAGCCCCGAGCTGGGTCGGTCCCTCAGACCTGGCCAGGGGCAGCCCATCCCCCGGCGCCCTTCCCCGGGGCATCCAAGGGCAGGCTCGGCGCCAGCCCCACCCCGCTCGCCACTGCCCGACCATCGTCCTCCCTCGGGGGGCCTGGGCAGGACAGGGACCCGGCTGTGGGAGGCCTCCAGATCTCAGGCCTGGCACACCGTTTACCAGGCTGCTTCCTCCTCTGACGGGGGCCCAGCACACGCCCCAGGAGACTTGGCAGCCGCCCCCAGGGCTCTAGCCTCTGGAACTCGTCCCCTTGGAAGGGGCCTGGCCCAGGTGCCAGGTTCGGCTGGTCGGCCAGCCTCCTTTGGAGAAAGCAGGCGAGCCGAGCCAGGCTTGCAGTGGCCCTGGCGTGACACCTGCCACCTCAGGCAGAGGGCCTCCCGCGTGCCCTCCATGGCGGGTTTCTCCCCGGAGCCGTGGCCTGGGCACTAGGAAGGCCGGGCCTCCCCGACTCCCGGGAGGAGGGGCTAGCCCAGTTGCGCCCTGGCCCCCAAACCCTCTGGTGCCATCTGCCTGTCTCGGCACTTCTGACTCCACAGAGCCTTTCCTACATCTGGGCTGCCTGCCGTGGCAAAGTGCAGGCGTGGGGTGAGGCCATGGCTTTGTCTTTCCAGGAAAAAATGAGCCCCTGGCCGAAGCAGCAGGCCCAGGCAGAGCCTTGAGCTTGAAGCCCAGTAGGTCTGTGGCCCTCAGGGCCAGAGCAATGCTTTCAAGGCAGGGAAGCGGCCTGCAAGCTGAGTGGGAGTGGGGGAGGGGAGGGAGACAGCTGAAGCCGAGTCCAGAAGGGCGGCGATGGAAGAGCTGCAGCTGGGTCAGAGCCTGGAGGGAGGGCGGGGCCTTCACTGAGGACCCCCCCGCCCCCCGAGGCCAGCCCTAGGCCCCGGCGGTCGCGCATGCGCCCTTGGCCTGTGCGGTGTGTGGGGGCTTGAACCCAAGCCCGCAGGGCTCCCGGAGCGGCCAGAGAAAGAAGGGCCCATGGAGAGGTAGGCGAGGTGGGCAGGGGGCGCCACCTTACTCTCCTCAGCTCCCTGAGGGAGAGAGAGAGAGACAGAGACAGAGAGAGAGATCCCTGACCTCTGAGTCTCTGCCTCCACCGCTGGCTGGTGCCAACTCACGCGCCATCCCACTTCCAGCCATCACCCCCACGCCTGCCCCGGGGCCAGCCCCACCACAGAGAGGCCGGTTGGTTCCTGCTCACCTCTGTGCCGTCCCTTCCCGACCTGACCCCAGTGCAGGGGATAAGCTTCAGACAAGTCTTTCCATGTCCCTCTGCATGACAATAGACTTCCTCCCCTCTCCCATTCCACAGGCCCACCCACCCGGGACATCCACCTTTGTCATTAGCTCAGGAGAGGATGCAAGATGAGAATCTCTGCTATTGTGTGGGGAGACTCAGTTTCCCGGGTTTCCCCCATGGACACATGTTCTTCAGCTGGGTCTGATTTTCTCCAGACAAGCTGTCTTGGGAAGGATTTGGCCAGCCCTAAGAACCTCAAGGGAAAGGGCGGAGGGGGGTTCTCTCTCTGCCCCCGACAGCCCCGAGCTGGGTCGGTCCCTCAGACCTGGCCAGGGGCAGCCCATCCCCCGGCGCCCTTCCCCGGGGCATCCAAGGGCAGGCTCGGCGCCAGCCCCACCCCGCTCGCCACTGCCCGACCATCGTCCTCCCTCGGGGGGCCTGGGCAGGACAGGGACCCGGCTGTGGGAGGCCTCCAGATCTCAGGCCTGGCACACCGTTTACCAGGCTGCTTCCTCCTCTGACGGGGGCCCAGCACACGCCCCAGGAGACTTGGCAGCCGCCCCCAGGGCTCTAGCCTCTGGAACTCGTCCCCTTGGAAGGGGCCTGGCCCAGGTGCCAGGTTCGGCTGGTCGGCCAGCCTCCTTTGGAGAAAGCAGGCGAGCCGAGCCAGGCTTGCAGTGGCCCTGGCGTGACACCTGCCACCTCAGGCAGAGGGCCTCCCGCGTGCCCTCCATGGCGGGTTTCTCCCCGGAGCCGTGGCCTGGGCACTAGGAAGGCCGGGCCTCCCCGACTCCCGGGAGGAGGGGCTAGCCCAGTTGCGCCCTGGCCCCCAAACCCTCTGGTGCCATCTGCCTGTCTCGGCACTTCTGACTCCACAGAGCCTTTCCTACATCTGGGCTGCCTGCCGTGGCAAAGTGCAGGCGTGGGGTGAGGCCATGGCTTTGTCTTTCCAGGAAAAAATGAGCCCCTGGCCGAAGCAGCAGGCCCAGGCAGAGCCTTGAGCTTGAAGCCCAGTAGGTCTGTGGCCCTCAGGGCCAGAGCAATGCTTTCAAGGCAGGGAAGCGGCCTGCAAGCTGAGTGGGAGTGGGGGAGGGGAGGGAGACAGCTGAAGCCGAGTCC
This sequence comes from Diceros bicornis minor, assembly GCF_020826845.1. NCBI lineage: Eukaryota > Metazoa > Chordata > Mammalia > Perissodactyla > Rhinocerotidae > Diceros > Diceros bicornis. The sequence goes on from NW_026691165.1 coordinate 320,895, forward strand.
AGAAGGGCGGCGATGGAAGAGCTGCAGCTGGGTCAGAGCCTGGAGGGAGGGCGGGGCCTTCACTGAGGACCCCCCCGCCCCCCGAGGCCAGCCCTAGGCCCCGGCGGTCGCGCATGCGCCCTTGGCCTGTGCGGTGTGTGGGGGCTTGAACCCAAGCCCGCAGGGCTCCCGGAGCGGCCAGAGAAAGAAGGGCCCATGGAGAGGTAGGCGAGGTGGGCAGGGGGCGCCACCTTACTCTCCTCAGCTCCCTGAGGGAGAGAGAGAGAGACAGAGACAGAGAGAGAGATCCCTGACCTCTGAGTCTCTGCCTCCACCGCTGGCTGGTGCCAACTCACGCGCCATCCCACTTCCAGCCATCACCCCCACGCCTGCCCCGGGGCCAGCCCCACCACAGAGAGGCCGGTTGGTTCCTGCTCACCTCTGTGCCGTCCCTTCCCGACCTGACCCCAGTGCAGGGGATAAGCTTCAGACAAGTCTTTCCATGTCCCTCTGCATGACAATAGACTTCCTCCCCTCTCCCATTCCACAGGCCCACCCACCCGGGACATCCACCTTTGTCATTAGCTCAGGAGAGGATGCAAGATGAGAATCTCTGCTATTGTGTGGGGAGACTCAGTTTCCCGGGTTTCCCCCATGGACACATGTTCTTCAGCTGGGTCTGATTTTCTCCAGACAAGCTGTCTTGGGAAGGATTTGGCCAGCCCTAAGAACCTCAAGGGAAAGGGCGGAGGGGGGTTCTCTCTCTGCCCCCGACAGCCCCGAGCTGGGTCGGTCCATCAGACCTGGCCAGGGGCAGCCCATCCCCCGGCGCCCTTCCCCGGGGCATCCAAGGGCAGGCTCGGCGCCAGCCCCACCCCGCTCGCCACTGCCCGACCATCGTCCTCCCTCGGGGGGCCTGGGCAGGACAGGGACCCGGGTGTGGGAGGCCTCCAGATCTCAGGCCTGGCACACCGTTTACCAGGCTGCTTCCTCCTCTGACGGGGGCCCAGCACACGCCCCAGGAGACTTGGCAGCCGCCCCCAGGGCTCTAGCCTCTGGAACTCGTCCCCTTGGAAGGGGCCTGGCCCAGGTGCCAGGTTCGGCTGGTCGGCCAGCCTCCTTTGGAGAAAGCAGGCGAGCCGAGCCAGGCTTGCAGTGGCCCTGGCGTGACACCTGCCACCTCAGGCAGAGGGCCTCCCGCGTGCCCTCCATGGCGGGTTTCTCCCCGGAGCCGTGGCCTGGGCACTAGGAAGGCCGGGCCTCCCCGACTCCCGGGAGGAGGGGCTAGCCCAGTTGCGCCCTGGCCCCCAAACCCTCTGGTGCCATCTGCCTGTCTCGGCACTTCTGACTCCACAGAGCCTTTCCTACATCTGGGCTGCCTGCCGTGGCAAAGTGCAGGCGTGGGGTGAGGCCATGGCTTTGTCTTTCCAGGAAAAAATGAGCCCCTGGCCGAAGCAGCAGGCCCAGGCAGAGCCTTGAGCTTGAAGCCCAGTAGGTCTGTGGCCCTCAGGGCCAGAGCAATGCTTTCAAGGCAGGGAAGCGGCCTGCAAGCTGAGTGGGAGTGGGGGAGGGGAGGGAGACAGCTGAAGCCGAGTCCAGAAGGGCGGCGATGGAAGAGCTGCAGCTGGGTCAGAGCCTGGAGGGAGGGCGGGGCCTTCACTGAGGACCCCCCCGCCCCCCGAGGCCAGCCCTAGGCCCCGGCGGTCGCGCATGCGCCCTTGGCCTGTGCGGTGTGTGGGGGCTTGAACCCAAGCCCGCAGGGCTCCCGGAGCGGCCAGAGAAAGAAGGGCCCATGGAGAGGTAGGCGAGGTGGGCAGGGGGCGCCACCTTACTCTCCTCAGCTCCCTGAGGGAGAGAGAGAGAGACAGAGACAGAGAGAGAGATCCCTGACCTCTGAGTCTCTGCCTCCACCGCTGGCTGGTGCCAACTCACGCGCCATCCCACTTCCAGCCATCACCCCCACGCCTGCCCCGGGGCCAGCCCCACCACAGAGAGGCCGGTTGGTTCCTGCTCACCTCTGTGCCGTCCCTTCCCGACCTGACCCCAGTGCAGGGGATAAGCTTCAGACAAGTCTTTCCATGTCCCTCTGCATGACAATAGACTTCCTCCCCTCTCCCATTCCACAGGCCCACCCACCCGGGACATCCACCTTTGTCATTAGCTCAGGAGAGGATGCAAGATGAGAATCTCTGCTATTGTGTGGGGAGACTCAGTTTCCCGGGTTTCCCCCATGGACACATGTTCTTCAGCTGGGTCTGATTTTCTCCAGACAAGCTGTCTTGGGAAGGATTTGGCCAGCCCTAAGAACCTCAAGGGAAAGGGCGGAGGGGGGTTCTCTCTCTGCCCCCGACAGCCCCGAGCTGGGTCGGTCCATCAGACCTGGCCAGGGGCAGCCCATCCCCCGGCGCCCTTCCCCGGGGCATCCAAGGGCAGGCTCGGCGCCAGCCCCACCCCGCTCGCCACTGCCCGACCATCGTCCTCCCTCGGGGGGCCTGGGCAGGACAGGGACCCGGCTGTGGGAGGCCTCCAGATCTCAGGCCTGGCACACCGTTTACCAGGCTGCTTCCTCCTCTGACGGGGGCCCAGCACACGCCCCAGGAGACTTGGCAGCCGCCCCCAGGGCTCTAGCCTCTGGAACTCGTCCCTTTGGAAGGGGCCTGGCCCAGGTGCCAGGTTCGGCTGGTCGGCCAGCCTCCTTTGGAGAAAGCAGGCGAGCCGAGCCAGGCTTGCAGTGGCCCTGGCGTGACACCTGCCACCTCAGGCAGAGGGCCTCCCGCGTGCCCTCCATGGCGGGTTTCTCCCCGGAGCCGTGGCCTGGGCACTAGGAAGGCCGGGCCTCCCCGACTCCCGGGAGGAGGGGCTAGCCCAGTTGCGCCCTGGCCCCCAAACCCTCTGGTGCCATCTGCCTGTCTCGGCACTTCTGACTCCACAGAGCCTTTCCTACATCTGGGCTGCCTGCCGTGGCAAAGTGCAGGCGTGGGGTGAGGCCATGGCTTTGTCTTTCCAGGAAAAAATGAGCCCCTGGCCGAAGCAGCAGGCCCAGGCAGAGCCTTGAGCTTGAAGCCCAGTAGGTCTGTGGCCCTCAGGGCCAGAGCAATGCTTTCAAGGCAGGGAAGCGGCCTGCAAGCTGAGTGGGAGTGGGGGAGGGGAGGGAGACAGCTGAAGCCGAGTCCAGAAGGGCGGCGATGGAAGAGCTGCAGCTGGGTCAGAGCCTGGAGGGAGGGCGGGGCCTTCACTGAGGACCCCCCCGCCCCCCGAGGCCAGCCCTAGGCCCCGGCGGTCGCGCATGCGCCCTTGGCCTGTGCGGTGTGTGGGGGCTTGAACCCAAGCCCGCAGGGCTCCCGGAGCGGCCAGAGAAAGAAGGGCCCATGGAGAGGTAGGCGAGGTGGGCAGGGGGCGCCACCTTACTCTCCTCAGCTCCCTGAGGGAGAGAGAGAGAGACAGAGACAGAGAGAGAGATCCCTGACCTCTGAGTCTCTGCCTCCACCGCTGGCTGGTGCCAACTCACGCGCCATCCCACTTCCAGCCATCACCCCCACGCCTGCCCCGGGGCCAGCCCCACCACAGAGAGGCCGGTTGGTTCCTGCTCACCTCTGTGCCGTCCCTTCCCGACCTGACCCCAGTGCAGGGGATAAGCTTCAGACAAGTCTTTCCATGTCCCTCTGCATGACAATAGACTTCCTCCCCTCTCCCATTCCACAGGCCCACCCACCCGGGACATCCACCTTTGTCATTAGCTCAGGAGAGGATGCAAGATGAGAATCTCTGCTATTGTGTGGGGAGACTCAGTTTCCCGGGTTTCCCCCATGGACACATGTTCTTCAGCTGGGTCTGATTTTCTCCAGACAAGCTGTCTTGGGAAGGATTTGGCCAGCCCTAAGAAGCTGAAGGGAAAGGGCGGAGGGGGGTTCTCTCTCTGCCCCCGACAGCCCCGAGCTGGGTCGGTCCCTCAGACCTGGCCAGGGGCAGCCCATCCCCCGGCGCCCTTCCCCGGGGCATCCAAGGGCAGGCTCGGCGCCAGCCCCACCCCGCTCGCCACTGCCCGACCATCGTCCTCCCTCGGGGGGCCTGGGCAGGACAGGGACCCGGGTGTGGGAGGCCTCCAGATCTCAGGCCTGGCACACCGTTTACCAGGCTGCTTCCTCCTCTGACGGGGGCCCAGCACACGCCCCAGGAGACTTGGCAGCCGCCCCCAGGGCTCTAGCCTCTGGAACTCGTCCCCTTGGAAGGGGCCTGGCCCAGGTGCCAGGTTCGGCTGGTCGGCCAGCCTCCTTTGGAGAAAGCAGGCGAGCCGAGCCAGGCTTGCAGTGGCCCTGGCGTGACACCTGCCACCTCAGGCAGAGGGCCTCCCGCGTGCCCTCCATGGCGGGTTTCTCCCCGGAGCCGTGGCCTGGGCACTAGGAAGGCCGGGCCTCCCCGACTCCCGGGAGGAGGGGCTAGCCCAGTTGCGCCCTGGCCCCCAAACCCTCTGGTGCCATCTGCCTGTCTCGGCACTTCTGACTCCACAGAGCCTTTCCTACATCTGGGCTGCCTGCCGTGGCAAATTGCAGGCGTGGGGTGAGGCCATGGCTTTGTCTTTCCAGGAAAAAATGAGCCCCTGGCCGAAGCAGCAGGCCCAGGCAGAGCCTTGAGCTTGAAGCCCAGTAGGTCTGTGGCCCTCAGGGCCAGAGCAATGCTTTCAAGGCAGGGAAGCGGCCTGCAAGCTGAGTGGGAGTGGGGGAGGGGAGGGAGACAGCTGAAGCGGAGTCCAGAAGGGCGGCGATGGAAGAGCTGCAGCTGGGTCAGAGCCTGGAGGGAGGGCGGGGCCTTCACTGAGGACCCCCCCGCCCCCCGAGGCCAGCCCTAGGCCCCGGCGGTCGCGCATGCGCCCTTGGCCTGTGCGGTGTGTGGGGGCTTGAACCCAAGCCCGCAGGGCTCCCGGAGCGGCCAGAGAAAGAAGGGCCCATGGAGAGGTAGGCGAGGTGGGCAGGGGGCGCCACCTTACTCTCCTCAGCTCCCTGAGGGAGAGAGAGAGAGACAGAGACAGAGAGAGAGATCCCTGACCTCTGAGTCTCTGCCTCCACCGCTGGCTGGTGCCAACTCACGCGCCATCCCACTTCCAGCCATCACCCCCACGCCTGCCCCGGGGCCAGCCCCACCACAGAGAGGCCGGTTGGTTCCTGCTCACCTCTGTGCCGTCCCTTCCCGACCTGACCCCAGTGCAGGGGATAAGCTTCAGACAAGTCTTTCCATGTCCCTCTGCATGACAATAGACTTCCTCCCCTCTCCCATTCCACAGGCCCACCCACCCGGGACATCCACCTTTGTCATTAGCTCAGGAGAGGATGCAAGATGAGAATCTCTGCTATTGTGTGGGGAGACTCAGTTTCCCGGGTTTCCCCCATGGACACATGTTCTTCAGCTGGGTCTGATTTTCTCCAGACAAGCTGTCTTGGGAAGGATTTGGCCAGCCCTAAGAAGCTGAAGGGAAAGGGCGGAGGGGGGTTCTCTCTCTGCCCCCGACAGCCCCGAGCTGGGTCGGTCCCTCAGACCTGGCCAGGGGCAGCCCATCCCCCGGCGCCCTTCCCCGGGGCATCCAAGGGCAGGCTCGGCGCCAGCCCCACCCCGCTCGCCACTGCCCGACCATCGTCCTCCCTCGGGGGGCCTGGGCAGGACAGGGACCCGGGTGTGGGAGGCCTCCAGATCTCAGGCCTGGCACACCGTTTACCAGGCTGCTTCCTCCTCTGACGGGGGCCCAGCACACGCCCCAGGAGACTTGGCAGCCGCCCCCAGGGCTCTAGCCTCTGGAACTCGTCCCCTTGGAAGGGGCCTGGCCCAGGTGCCAGGTTCGGCTGGTCGGCCAGCCTCCTTTGGAGAAAGCAGGCGAGCCGAGCCAGGCTTGCAGTGGCCCTGGCGTGACACCTGCCACCTCAGGCAGAGGGCCTCCCGCGTGCCCTCCATGGCGGGTTTCTCCCCGGAGCCGTGGCCTGGGCACTAGGAAGGCCGGGCCTCCCCGACTCCCGGGAGGAGGGGCTAGCCCAGTTGCGCCCTGGCCCCCAAACCCTCTGGTGCCATCTGCCTGTCTCGGCACTTCTGACTCCACAGAGCCTTTCCTACATCTGGGCTGCCTGCCGTGGCAAAGTGCAGGCGTGGGGTGAGGCCATGGCTTTGTCTTTCCAGGAAAAAATGAGCCCCTGGCCGAAGCAGCAGGCCCAGGCAGAGCCTTGAGCTTGAAGCCCAGTAGGTCTGTGGCCCTCAGGGCCAGAGCAATGCTTTCAAGGCAGGGAAGCGGCCTGCAAGCTGAGTGGGAGTGGGGGAGGGGAGGGAGACAGCTGAAGCCGAGTCCAGAAGGGCGGCGATGGAAGAGCTGCAGCTGGGTCAGAGCCTGGAGGGAGGGCGGGGCCTTCACTGAGGACCCCCCCGCCCCCCGAGGCCAGCCCTAGGCCCCGGCGGTCGCGCATGCGCCCTTGGCCTGTGCGGTGTGTGGGGGCTTGAACCCAAGCCCGCAGGGCTCCCGGAGCGGCCAGAGAAAGAAGGGCCCATGGAGAGGTAGGCGAGGTGGGCAGGGGGCGCCACCTTACTCTCCTCAGCTCCCTGAGGGAGAGAGAGAGAGACAGAGACAGAGAGAGAGATCCCTGACCTCTGAGTCTCTGCCTCCACCGCTGGCTGGTGCCAACTCACGCGCCATCCCACTTCCAGCCATCACCAACACGCCTGCCCCGGGGCCAGCCCCACCACAGAGAGGCCGGTTGGTTCCTGCTCACCTCTGTGCCGTCCCTTCCCGACCTGACCCCAGTGCAGGGGATAAGCTTCAGACAAGTCTTTCCATGTCCCTCTGCATGACAATAGACTTCCTCCCCTCTCCCATTCCACAGGCCCACCCACCCGGGACATCCACCTTTGTCATTAGCTCAGGAGAGGATGCAAGATGAGAATCTCTGCTATTGTGTGGGGAGACTCAGTTTCCCGGGTTTCCCCCATGGACACATGTTCTTCAGCTGGGTCTGATTTTCTCCAGACAAGCTGTCTTGGGAAGGATTTGGCCAGCCCTAAGAACCTCAAGGGAAAGGGCGGAGGGGGGTTCTCTCTCTGCCCCCGACAGCCCCGAGCTGGGTCGGTCCCTCAGACCTGGCCAGGGGCAGCCCATCCCCCGGCGCCCTTCCCCGGGGCATCCAAGGGCAGGCTCGGCGCCAGCCCCACCCCGCTCGCCACTGCCCGACCATCGTCCTCCCTCGGGGGGCCTGGGCAGGACAGGGACCCGGCTGTGGGAGGCCTCCAGATCTCAGGCCTGGCACACCGTTTACCAGGCTGCTTCCTCCTCTGACGGGGGCCCAGCACACGCCCCAGGAGACTTGGCAGCCGCCCCCAGGGCTCTAGCCTCTGGAACTCGTCCCCTTGGAAGGGGCCTGGCCCAGGTGCCAGGTTCGGCTGGTCGGCCAGCCTCCTTTGGAGAAAGCAGGCGAGCCGAGCCAGGCTTGCAGTGGCCCTGGCGTGACACCTGCCACCTCAGGCAGAGGGCCTCCCGCGTGCCCTCCATGGCGGGTTTCTCCCCGGAGCCGTGGCCTGGGCACTAGGAAGGCCGGGCCTCCCCGACTCCCGGGAGGAGGGGCTAGCCCAGTTGCGCCCTGGCCCCCAAACCCTCTGGTGCCATCTGCCTGTCTCGGCACTTCTGACTCCACAGAGCCTTTCCTACATCTGGGCTGCCTGCCGTGGCAAAGTGCAGGCGTGGGGTGAGGCCATGGCTTTGTCTTTCCAGGAAAAAATGAGCCCCTGGCCGAAGCAGCAGGCCCAGGCAGAGCCTTGAGCTTGAAGCCCAGTAGGTCTGTGGCCCTCAGGGCCAGAGCAATGCTTTCAAGGCAGGGAAGCGGCCTGCAAGCTGAGTGGGAGTGGGGGAGGGGAGGGAGACAGCTGAAGCCGAGTCCAGAAGGGCGGCGATGGAAGAGCTGCAGCTGGGTCAGAGCCTGGAGGGAGGGCGGGGCCTTCACTGAGGACCCCCCCGCCCCCCGAGGCCAGCCCTAGGCCCCGGCGGTCGCGCATGCGCCCTTGGCCTGTGCGGTGTGTGGGGGCTTGAACCCAAGCCCGCAGGGCTCCCGGAGCGGCCAGAGAAAGAAGGGCCCATGGAGAGGTAGGCGAGGTGGGCAGGGGGCGCCACCTTACTCTCCTCAGCTCCCTGAGGGAGAGAGAGAGAGACAGAGACAGAGAGAGAGATCCCTGACCTCTGAGTCTCTGCCTCCACCGCTGGCTGGTGCCAACTCACGCGCCATCCCACTTCCAGCCATCACCCCCACGCCTGCCCCGGGGCCAGCCCCACCACAGAGAGGCCGGTTGGTTCCTGCTCACCTCTGTGCCGTCCCTTCCCGACCTGACCCCAGTGCAGGGGATAAGCTTCAGACAAGTCTTTCCATGTCCCTCTGCATGACAATAGACTTCCTCCCCTCTCCCATTCCACAGGCCCACCCACCCGGGACATCCACCTTTGTCATTAGCTCAGGAGAGGATGCAAGATGAGAATCTCTGCTATTGTGTGGGGAGACTCAGTTTCCCGGGTTTCCCCCATGGACACATGTTCTTCAGCTGGGTCTGATTTTCTCCAGACAAGCTGTCTTGGGAAGGATTTGGCCAGCCCTAAGAAGCTGAAGGGAAAGGGCGGAGGGGGGTTCTCTCTCTGCCCCCGACAGCCCCGAGCTGGGTCGGTCCCTCAGACCTGGCCAGGGGCAGCCCATCCCCCGGCGCCCTTCCCCGGGGCATCCAAGGGCAGGCTCGGCGCCAGCCCCACCCCGCTCGCCACTGCCCGACCATCGTCCTCCCTCGGGGGGCCTGGGCAGGACAGGGACCCGGCTGTGGGAGGCCTCCAGATCTCAGGCCTGGCACACCGTTTACCAGGCTGCTTCCTCCTCTGACGGGGGCCCAGCACACGCCCCAGGAGACTTGGCAGCCGCCCCCAGGGCTCTAGCCTCTGGAACTCGTCCCCTTGGAAGGGGCCTGGCCCAGGTGCCAGGTTCGGCTGGTCGGCCAGCCTCCTTTGGAGAAAGCAGGCGAGCCGAGCCAGGCTTGCAGTGGCCCTGGCGTGACACCTGCCACCTCAGGCAGAGGGCCTCCCGCGTGCCCTCCATGGCGGGTTTCTCCCCGGAGCCGTGGCCTGGGCACTAGGAAGGCCGGGCCTCCCCGACTCCCGGGAGGAGGGGCTAGCCCAGTTGCGCCCTGGCCCCCAAACCCTCTGGTGCCATCTGCCTGTCTCGGCACTTCTGACTCCACAGAGCCTTTCCTACATCTGGGCTGCCTGCCGTGGCAAAGTGCAGGCGTGGGGTGAGGCCATGGCTTTGTCTTTCCAGGAAAAAATGAGCCCCTGGCCGAAGCAGCAGGCCCAGGCAGAGCCTTGAGCTTGAAGCCCAGTAGGTCTGTGGCCCTCAGGGCCAGAGCAATGCTTTCAAGGCAGGGAAGCGGCCTGCAAGCTGAGTGGGAGTGGGGGAGGGGAGGGAGACAGCTGAAGCCGAGTCCAGAAGGGCGGCGATGGAAGAGCTGCAGCTGGGTCAGAGCCTGGAGGGAGGGCGGGGCCTTCACTGAGGACCCCCCCGCCCCCCGAGGCCAGCCCTAGGCCCCGGCGGTCGCGCATGCGCCCTTGGCCTGTGCGGTGTGTGGGGGCTTGAACCCAAGCCCGCAGGGCTCCCGGAGCGGCCAGAGAAAGAAGGGCCCATGGAGAGGTAGGCGAGGTGGGCAGGGGGCGCCACCTTACTCTCCTCAGCTCCCTGAGGCAGAGAGACAGAGACAGAGACAGAGAGAGAGATCCCTGACCTCTGAGTCTCTGCCTCCACCGCTGGCTGGTGCCAACTCACGCGCCATCCCACTTCCAGCCATCACCCCCACGCCTGCCCCGGGGCCAGCCCCACCACAGAGAGGCCGGTTGGTTCCTGCTCACCTCTGTGCCGTCCCTTCCCGACCTGACCCCAGTGCAGGGGATAAGCTTCAGACAAGTCTTTCCATGTCCCTCTGCATGACAATAGACTTCCTCCCCTCTCCCATTCCACAGGCCCACCCACCCGGGACATCCACCTTTGTCATTAGCTCAGGAGAGGATGCAAGATGAGAATCTCTGCTATTGTGTGGGGAGACTCAGTTTCCCGGGTTTCCCCCATGGACACATGTTCTTCAGCTGGGTCTGATTTTCTCCAGACAAGCTGTCTTGGGAAGGATTTGGCCAGCCCTAAGAAGCTGAAGGGAAAGGGCGGAGGGGGGTTCTCTCTCTGCCCCCGACAGCCCCGAGCTGGGTCGGTCCCTCAGACCTGGCCAGGGGCAGCCCATCCCCCGGCGCCCTTCCCCGGGGCATCCAAGGGCAGGCTCGGCGCCAGCCCCACCCCGCTCGCCACTGCCCGACCATCGTCCTCCCTCGGGGGGCCTGGGCAGGACAGGGACCCGGGTGTGGGAGGCCTCCAGATCTCAGGCCTGGCACACCGTTTACCAGGCTGCTTCCTCCTCTGACGGGGGCCCAGCACACGCCCCAGGAGACTTGGCAGCCGCCCCCAGGGCTCTAGCCTCTGGAACTCGTCCCCTTGGAAGGGGCCTGGCCCAGGTGCCAGGTTCGGCTGGTCGGCCAGCCTCCTTTGGAGAAAGCAGGCGAGCCGAGCCAGGCTTGCAGTGGCCCTGGCGTGACACCTGCCACCTCAGGCAGAGGGCCTCCCGCGTGCCCTCCATGGCGGGTTTCTCCCCGGAGCCGTGGCCTGGGCACTAGGAAGGCCGGGCCTCCCCGACTCCCGGGAGGAGGGGCTAGCCCAGTTGCGCCCTGGCCCCCAAACCCTCTGGTGCCATCTGCCTGTCTCGGCACTTCTGACTCCACAGAGCCTTTCCTACATCTGGGCTGCCTGCCGTGGCAAAGTGCAGGCGTGGGGTGAGGCCATGGCTTTGTCTTTCCAGGAAAAAATGAGCCCCTGGCCGAAGCAGCAGGCCCAGGCAGAGCCTTGAGCTTGAAGCCCAGTAGGTCTGTGGCCCTCAGGGCCAGAGCAATGCTTTCAAGGCAGGGAAGCGGCCTGCAAGCTGAGTGGGAGTGGGGGAGGGGAGGGAGACAGCTGAAGCCGAGTCCAGAAGGGCGGCGATGGAAGAGCTGCAGCTGGGTCAGAGCCTGGAGGGAGGGCGGGGCCTTCACTGAGGACCCCCCCGCCCCCCGAGGCCAGCCCTAGGCCCCGGCGGTCGCGCATGCGCCCTTGGCCTGTGCGGTGTGTGGGGGCTTGAACCCAAGCCCGCAGGGCTCCCGGAGCGGCCAGAGAAAGAAGGGCCCATGGAGAGGTAGGCGAGGTGGGCAGGGGGCGCCACCTTACTCTCCTCAGCTCCCTGAGGGAGAGAGAGAGAGACAGAGACAGAGAGAGAGATCCCTGACCTCTGAGTCTCTGCCTCCACCGCTGGCTGGTGCCAACTCACGCGCCATCCCACTTCCAGCCATCACCCCCACGCCTGCCCCGGGGCCAGCCCCACCACAGAGAGGCCGGTTGGTTCCTGCTCACCTCTGTGCCGTCCCTTCCCGACCTGACCCCAGTGCAGGGGATAAGCTTCAGACAAGTCTTTCCATGTCCCTCTGCATGACAATAGACTTCCTCCCCTCTCCCATTCCACAGGCCCACCCACCCGGGACATCCACCTTTGTCATTAGCTCAGGAGAGGATGCAAGATGAGAATCTCTGCTATTGTGTGGGGAGACTCAGTTTCCCGGGTTTCCCCCATGGACACATGTTCTTCAGCTGGGTCTGATTTTCTCCAGACAAGCTGTCTTGGGAAGGATTTGGCCAGCCCTAAGAACCTCAAGGGAAAGGGCGGAGGGGGGTTCTCTCTCTGCCCCCGACAGCCCCGAGCTGGGTCGGTCCCTCAGACCTGGCCAGGGGCAGCCCATCCCCCGGCGCCCTTCCCCGGGGCATCCAAGGGCAGGCTCGGCGCCAGCCCCACCCCGCTCGCCACTGCCCGACCATCGTCCTCCCTCGGGGGGCCTGGGCAGGACAGGGACCCGGCTGTGGGAGGCCTCCAGATCTCAGGCCTGGCACACCGTTTACCAGGCTGCTTCCTCCTCTGACGGGGGCCCAGCACACGCCCCAGGAGACTTGGCAGCCGCCCCCAGGGCTCTAGCCTCTGGAACTCGTCCCCTTGGAAGGGGCCTGGCCCAGGTGCCAGGTTCGGCTGGTCGGACAGCCTCCTTTGGAGAAAGCAGGCGAGCCGAGCCAGGCTTGCAGTGGCCCTGGCGTGACACCTGCCACCTCAGGCAGAGGGCCTCCCGCGTGCCCTCCATGGCGGGTTTCTCCCCGGAGCCGTGGCCTGGGCACTAGGAAGGCCGGGCCTCCCCGACTCCCGGGAGGAGGGGCTAGCCCAGTTGCGCCCTGGCCCCCAAACCCTCTGGTGCCATCTGCCTGTCTCGGCACTTCTGACTCCACAGAGCCTTTCCTACATCTGGGCTGCCTGCCGTGGCAAAGTGCAGGCGTGGGGTGAGGCCATGGCTTTGTCTTTCCAGGAAAAAATGAGCCCCTGGCCGAAGCAGCAGGCCCAGGCAGAGCCTTGAGCTTGAAGCCCAGTAGGTCTGTGGCCCTCAGGGCCAGAGCAATGCTTTCAAGGCAGGGAAGCGGCCTGCAAGCTGAGTGGGAGTGGGGGAGGGGAGGGAGACAGCTGAAGCCGAGTCCAGAAGGGCGGCGATGGAAGAGCTGCAGCTGGGTCAGAGCCTGGAGGGAGGGCGGGGCCTTCACTGAGGACCCCCCCGCCCCCCGAGGCCAGCCCTAGGCCCCAGCGGTCGCGCATGCGCCCTTGGCCTGTGCGGTGTGTGGGGGCTTGAACCCAAGCCCGCAGGGCTCCCGGAGCGGCCAGAGAAAGAAGGGCCCATGGAGAGGTAGGCGAGGTGGGCAGGGGGCGCCACCTTACTCTCCTCAGCTCCCTGAGGGAGAGAGAGAGAGACAGAGACAGAGAGAGAGATCCCTGACCTCTGAGTCTCTGCCTCCACCGCTGGCTGGTGCCAACTCACGCGCCATCCCACTTCCAGCCATCACCCCCACGCCTGCCCCGGGGCCAGCCCCACCACAGAGAGGCCGGTTGGTTCCTGCTCACCTCTGTGCCGTCCCTTCCCGACCTGACCCCAGTGCAGGGGATAAGCTTCAGACAAGTCTTTCCATGTCCCTCTGCATGACAATAGACTTCCTCCCCTCTCCCATTCCACAGGCCCACCCACCCGGGACATCCACCTTTGTCATTAGCTCAGGAGAGGATGCAAGATGAGAATCTCTGCTATTGTGTGGGGAGACTCAGTTTCCCGGGTTTCCCCCATGGACACATGTTCTTCAGCTGGGTCTGATTTTCTCCAGACAAGCTGTCTTGGGAAGGATTTGGCCAGCCCTAAGAACCTCAAGGGAAAGGGCGGAGGGGGGTTCTCTCTCTGCCCCCGACAGCCCCGAGCTGGGTCGGTCCCTCAGACCTGGCCAGGGGCAGCCCATCCCCCGGCGCCCTTCCCCGGGGCATCCAAGGGCAGGCTCGGCGCCAGCCCCACCCCGCTCGCCACTGCCCGACCATCGTCCTCCCTCGGGGGGCCTGGGCAGGACAGGGACCCGGCTGTGGGAGGCCTCCAGATCTCAGGCCTGGCACACCGTTTACCAGGCTGCTTCCTCCTCTGACGGGGGCCCAGCACACGCCCCAGGAGACTTGGCAGCCGCCCCCAGGGCTCTAGCCTCTGGAACTCGTCCCCTTGGAAGGGGCCTGGCCCAGGTGCCAGGTTCGGCTGGTCGGCCAGCCTCCTTTGGAGAAAGCAGGCGAGCCGAGCCAGGCTTGCAGTGGCCCTGGCGTGACACCTGCCACCTCAGGCAGAGGGCCTCCCGCGTGCCCTCCATGGCGGGTTTCTCCCCGGAGCCGTGGCCTGGGCACTAGGAAGGCCGGGCCTCCCCGACTCCCGGGAGGAGGGGCTAGCCCAGTTGCGCCCTGGCCCCCAAACCCTCTGGTGCCATCTGCCTGTCTCGGCACTTCTGACTCCACAGAGCCTTTCCTACATCTGGGCTGCCTGCCGTGGCAAAGTGCAGGCGTGGGGTGAGGCCATGGCTTTGTCTTTCCAGGAAAAAATGAGCCCCTGGCCGAAGCAGCAGGCCCAGGCAGAGCCTTGAGCTTGAAGCCCAGTAGGTCTGTGGCCCTCAGGGCCAGAGCAATGCTTTCAAGGCAGGGAAGCGGCCTGCAAGCTGAGTGGGAGTGGGGGAGGGGAGGGAGACAGCTGAAGCCGAGTCCAGAAGGGCGGCGATGGAAGAGCTGCAGCTGGGTCAGAGCCTGGAGGGAGGGCGGGGCCTTCACTGAGGACCCCCCCGCCCCCCGAGGCCAGCCCTAGGCCCCGGCGGTCGCGCATGCGCCCTTGGCCTGTGCGGTGTGTGGGGGCTTGAACCCAAGCCCGCAGGGCTCCCGGAGCGGCCAGAGAAAGAAGGGCCCATGGAGAGGTAGGCGAGGTGGGCAGGGGGCGCCACCTTACTCTCCTCAGCTCCCTGAGGGAGAGAGAGAGAGACAGAGACAGAGAGAGAGATCCCTGACCTCTGAGTCTCTGCCTCCACCGCTGGCTGGTGCCAACTCACGCGCCATCCCACTTCCAGCCATCACCCCCACGCCTGCCCCGGGGCCAGCCCCACCACAGAGAGGCCGGTTGGTTCCTGCTCACCTCTGTGCCGTCCCTTCCCGACCTGACCCCAGTGCAGGGGATAAGCTTCAGACAAGTCTTTCCATGTCCCTCTGCATGACAATAGACTTCCTCCCCTCTCCCATTCCACAGGCCCACCCACCCGGGACATCCACCTTTGTCATTAGCTCAGGAGAGGATGCAAGATGAGAATCTCTGCTATTGTGTGGGGAGACTCAGTTTCCCGGGTTTCCCCCATGGACACATGTTCTTCAGCTGGGTCTGATTTTCTCCAGACAAGCTGTCTTGGGAAGGATTTGGCCAGCCCTAAGAACCTCAAGGGAAAGGGCGGAGGGGGGTTCTCTCTCTGCCCCCGACAGCCCCGAGCTGGGTCGGTCCCTCAGACCTGGCCAGGGGCAGCCCATCCCCCGGCGCCCTTCCCCGGGGCATCCAAGGGCAGGCTCGGCGCCAGCCCCACCCCGCTCGCCACTGCCCGACCATCGTCCTCCCTCGGGGGGCCTGGGCAGGACAGGGACCCGGCTGTGGGAGGCCTCCAGATCTCAGGCCTGGCACACCGTTTACCAGGCTGCTTCCTCCTCTGACGGGGGCCCAGCACACGCCCCAGGAGACTTGGCAGCCGCCCCCAGGGCTCTAGCCTCTGGAACTCGTCCCCTTGGAAGGGGCCTGGCCCAGGTGCCAGGTTCGGCTGGTCGGCCAGCCTCCTTTGGAGAAAGCAGGCGAGCCGAGCCAGGCTTGCAGTGGCCCTGGCGTGACACCTGCCACCTCAGGCAGAGGGCCTCCCGCGTGCCCTCCATGGCGGGTTTCTCCCCGGAGCCGTGGCCTGGGCACTAGGAAGGCCGGGCCTCCCCGACTCCCGGGAGGAGGGGCTAGCCCAGTTGCGCCCTGGCCCCCAAACCCTCTGGTGCCATCTGCCTGTCTCGGCACTTCTGACTCCACAGAGCCTTTCCTACATCTGGGCTGCCTGCCGTGGCAAATTGCAGGCGTGGGGTGAGGCCATGGCTTTGTCTTTCCAGGAAAAAATGAGCCCCTGGCCGAAGCAGCAGGCCCAGGCAGAGCCTTGAGCTTGAAGCCCAGTAGGTCTGTGGCCCTCAGGGCCAGAGCAATGCTTTCAAGGCAGGGAAGCGGCCTGCAAGCTGAGTGGGAGTGGGGGAGGGGAGGGAGACAGCTGAAGCCGAGTCCAGAAGGGCGGCGATGGAAGAGCTGCAGCTGGGTCAGAGCCTGGAGGGAGGGCGGGGCCTTCACTGAGGACCCCCCCGCCCCCCGAGGCCAGCCCTAGGCCCCGGCGGTCGCGCATGCGCCCTTGGCCTGTGCGGTGTGTGGGGGCTTGAACCCAAGCCCGCAGGGCTCCCGGAGCGGCCAGAGAAAGAAGGGCCCATGGAGAGGTAGGCGAGGTGGGCAGGGGGCGCCACCTTACTCTCCTCAGCTCCCTGAGGGAGAGAGAGAGAGACAGAGACAGAGAGAGAGATCCCTGACCTCTGAGTCTCTGCCTCCACCGCTGGCTGGTGCCAACTCACGCGCCATCCCACTTCCAGCCATCACCCCCACGCCTGCCCCGGGGCCAGCCCCACCACAGAGAGGCCGGTTGGTTCCTGCTCACCTCTGTGCCGTCCCTTCCCGACCTGACCCCAGTGCAGGGGATAAGCTTCAGACAAGTCTTTCCATGTCCCTCTGCATGACAATAGACTTCCTCCCCTCTCCCATTCCACAGGCCCACCCACCCGGGACATCCACCTTTGTCATTAGCTCAGGAGAGGATGCAAGATGAGAATCTCTGCTATTGTGTGGGGAGACTCAGTTTCCCGGGTTTCCCCCATGGACACATGTTCTTCAGCTGGGTCTGATTTTCTCCAGACAAGCTGTCTTGGGAAGGATTTGGCCAGCCCTAAGAACCTCAAGGGAAAGGGCGGAGGGGGGTTCTCTCTCTGCCCCCGACAGCCCCGAGCTGGGTCGGTCCCTCAGACCTGGCCAGGGGCAGCCCATCCCCCGGCGCCCTTCCCCGGGGCATCCAAGGGCAGGCTCGGCGCCAGCCCCACCCCGCTCGCCACTGCCCGACCATCGTCCTCCCTCGGGGGGCCTGGGCAGGACAGGGACCCGGCTGTGGGAGGCCTCCAGATCTCAGGCCTGGCACACCGTTTACCAGGCTGCTTCCTCCTCTGACGGGGGCCCAGCACACGCCCCAGGAGACTTGGCAGCCGCCCCCAGGGCTCTAGCCTCTGGAACTCGTCCCCTTGGAAGGGGCCTGGCCCAGGTGCCAGGTTCGGCTGGTCGGCCAGCCTCCTTTGGAGAAAGCAGGCGAGCCGAGCCAGGCTTGCAGTGGCCCTGGCGTGACACCTGCCACCTCAGGCAGAGGGCCTCCCGCGTGCCCTCCATGGCGGGTTTCTCCCCGGAGCCGTGGCCTGGGCACTAGGAAGGCCGGGCCTCCCCGACTCCCGGGAGGAGGGGCTAGCCCAGTTGCGCCCTGGCCCCCAAACCCTCTGGTGCCATCTGCCTGTCTCGGCACTTCTGACTCCACAGAGCCTTTCCTACATCTGGGCTGCCTGCCGTGGCAAAGTGCAGGCGTGGGGTGAGGCCATGGCTTTGTCTTTCCAGGAAAAAATGAGCCCCTGGCCGAAGCAGCAGGCCCAGGCAGAGCCTTGAGCTTGAAGCCCAGTAGGTCTGTGGCCCTCAGGGCCAGAGCAATGCTTTCAAGGCAGGGAAGCGGCCTGCAAGCTGAGTGGGAGTGGGGGAGGGGAGGGAGACAGCTGAAGCCGAGTCCAGAAGGGCGGCGATGGAAGAGCTGCAGCTGGGTCAGAGCCTGGAGGGAGGGCGGGGCCTTCACTGAGGACCCCCCCGCCCCCCGAGGCCAGCCCTAGGCCCCGGCGGTCGCGCATGCGCCCTTGGCCTGTGCGGTGTGTGGGGGCTTGAACCCAAGCCCGCAGGGCTCCCGGAGCGGCCAGAGAAAGAAGGGCCCATGGAGAGGTAGGCGAGGTGGGCAGGGGGCGCCACCTTACTCTCCTCAGCTCCCTGAGGGAGAGAGAGAGAGACAGAGACAGAGAGAGAGATCCCTGACCTCTGAGTCTCTGCCTCCACCGCTGGCTGGTGCCAACTCACGCGCCATCCCACTTCCAGCCATCACCCCCACGCCTGCCCCGGGGCCAGCCCCACCACAGAGAGGCCGGTTGGTTCCTGCTCACCTCTGTGCCGTCCCTTCCCGACCTGACCCCAGTGCAGGGGATAAGCTTCAGACAAGTCTTTCCATGTCCCTCTGCATGACAATAGACTTCCTCCCCTCTCCCATTCCACAGGCCCACCCACCCGGGACATCCACCTTTGTCATTAGCTCAGGAGAGGATGCAAGATGAGAATCTCTGCTATTGTGTGGGGAGACTCAGTTTCCCGGGTTTCCCCCATGGACACATGTTCTTCAGCTGGGTCTGATTTTCTCCAGACAAGCTGTCTTGGGAAGGATTTGGCCAGCCCTAAGAACCTCAAGGGAAAGGGCGGAGGGGGGTTCTCTCTCTGCCCCCGACAGCCCCGAGCTGGGTCGGTCCATCAGACCTGGCCAGGGGCAGCCCATCCCCCGGCGCCCTTCCCCGGGGCATCCAAGGGCAGGCTCGGCGCCAGCCCCACCCCGCTCGCCACTGCCCGACCATCGTCCTCCCTCGGGGGGCCTGGGCAGGACAGGGACCCGGCTGTGGGAGGCCTCCAGATCTCAGGCCTGGCACACCGTTTACCAGGCTGCTTCCTCCTCTGACGGGGGCCCAGCACACGCCCCAGGAGACTTGGCAGCCGCCCCCAGGGCTCTAGCCTCTGGAACTCGTCCCCTTGGAAGGGGCCTGGCCCAGGTGCCAGGTTCGGCTGGTCGGCCAGCCTCCTTTGGAGAAAGCAGGCGAGCCGAGCCAGGCTTGCAGTGGCCCTGGCGTGACACCTGCCACCTCAGGCAGAGGGCCTCCCGCGTGCCCTCCATGGCGGGTTTCTCCCCGGAGCCGTGGCCTGGGCACTAGGAAGGCCGGGCCTCCCCGACTCCCGGGAGGAGGGGCTAGCCCAGTTGCGCCCTGGCCCCCAAACCCTCTGGTGCCATCTGCCTGTCTCGGCACTTCTGACTCCACAGAGCCTTTCCTACATCTGGGCTGCCTGCCGTGGCAAAGTGCAGGCGTGGGGTGAGGCCATGGCTTTGTCTTTCCAGGAAAAAATGAGCCCCTGGCCGAAGCAGCAGGCCCAGGCAGAGCCTTGAGCTTGAAGCCCAGTAGGTCTGTGGCCCTCAGGGCCAGAGCAATGCTTTCAAGGCAGGGAAGCGGCCTGCAAGCTGAGTGGGAGTGGGGGAGGGGAGGGAGACAGCTGAAGCCGAGTCCAGAAGGGCGGCGATGGAAGAGCTGCAGCTGGGTCAGAGCCTGGAGGGAGGGCGGGGCCTTCACTGAGGACCCCCCCGCCCCCCGAGGCCAGCCCTAGGCCCCGGCGGTCGCGCATGCGCCCTTGGCCTGTGCGGTGTGTGGGGGCTTGAACCCAAGCCCGCAGGGCTCCCGGAGCGGCCAGAGAAAGAAGGGCCCATGGAGAGGTAGGCGAGGTGGGCAGGGGGCGCCACCTTACTCTCCTCAGCTCCCTGAGGGAGAGAGAGAGAGACAGAGACAGAGAGAGAGATCCCTGACCTCTGAGTCTCTGCCTCCACCGCTGGCTGGTGCCAACTCACGCGCCATCCCACTTCCAGCCATCACCCCCACGCCTGCCCCGGGGCCAGCCCCACCACAGAGAGGCCGGTTGGTTCCTGCTCACCTCTGTGCCGTCCCTTCCCGACCTGACCCCAGTGCAGGGGATAAGCTTCAGACAAGTCTTTCCATGTCCCTCTGCATGACAATAGACTTCCTCCCCTCTCCCATTCCACAGGCCCACCCACCCGGGACATCCACCTTTGTCATTAGCTCAGGAGAGGATGCAAGATGAGAATCTCTGCTATTGTGTGGGGAGACTCAGTTTCCCGGGTTTCCCCCATGGACACATGTTCTTCAGCTGGGTCTGATTTTCTCCAGACAAGCTGTCTTGGGAAGGATTTGGCCAGCCCTAAGAAGCTGAAGGGAAAGGGCGGAGGGGGGTTCTCTCTCTGCCCCCGACAGCCCCGAGCTGGGTCGGTCCCTCAGACCTGGCCAGGGGCAGCCCATCCCCCGGCGCCCTTCCCCGGGGCATCCAAGGGCAGGCTCGGCGCCAGCCCCACCCCGCTCGCCACTGCCCGACCATCGTCCTCCCTCGGGGGGCCTGGGCAGGACAGGGACCCGGGTGTGGGAGGCCTCCAGATCTCAGGCCTGGCACACCGTTTACCAGGCTGCTTCCTCCTCTGACGGGGGCCCAGCACACGCCCCAGGAGACTTGGCAGCCGCCCCCAGGGCTCTAGCCTCTGGAACTCGTCCCCTTGGAAGGGGCCTGGCCCAGGTGCCAGGTTCGGCTGGTCGGCCAGCCTCCTTTGGAGAAAGCAGGCGAGCCGAGCCAGGCTTGCAGTGGCCCTGGCGTGACACCTGCCACCTCAGGCAGAGGGCCTCCCGCGTGCCCTCCATGGCGGGTTTCTCCCCGGAGCCGTGGCCTGGGCACTAGGAAGGCCGGGCCTCCCCGACTCCCGGGAGGAGGGGCTAGCCCAGTTGCGCCCTGGCCCCCAAACCCTCTGGTGCCATCTGCCTGTCTCGGCACTTCTGACTCCACAGAGCCTTTCCTACATCTGGGCTGCCTGCCGTGGCAAATTGCAGGCGTGGGGTGAGGCCATGGCTTTGTCTTTCCAGGAAAAAATGAGCCCCTGGCCGAAGCAGCAGGCCCAGGCAGAGCCTTGAGCTTGAAGCCCAGTAGGTCTGTGGCCCTCAGGGCCAGAGCAATGCTTTCAAGGCAGGGAAGCGGCCTGCAAGCTGAGTGGGAGTGGGGGAGGGGAGGGAGACAGCTGAAGCGGAGTCCAGAAGGGCGGCGATGGAAGAGCTGCAGCTGGGTCAGAGCCTGGAGGGAGGGCGGGGCCTTCACTGAGGACCCCCCCGCCCCCCGAGGCCAGCCCTAGGCCCCGGCGGTCGCGCATGCGCCCTTGGCCTGTGCGGTGTGTGGGGGCTTGAACCCAAGCCCGCAGGGCTCCCGGAGCGGCCAGAGAAAGAAGGGCCCATGGAGAGGTAGGCGAGGTGGGCAGGGGGCGCCACCTTACTCTCCTCAGCTCCCTGAGGGAGAGAGAGAGAGACAGAGACAGAGAGAGAGATCCCTGACCTCTGAGTCTCTGCCTCCACCGCTGGCTGGTGCCAACTCACGCGCCATCCCACTTCCAGCCATCACCCCCACGCCTGCCCCGGGGCCAGCCCCACCACAGAGAGGCCGGTTGGTTCCTGCTCACCTCTGTGCCGTCCCTTCCCGACCTGACCCCAGTGCAGGGGATAAGCTTCAGACAAGTCTTTCCATGTCCCTCTGCATGACAATAGACTTCCTCCCCTCTCCCATTCCACAGGCCCACCCACCCGGGACATCCACCTTTGTCATTAGCTCAGGAGAGGATGCAAGATGAGAATCTCTGCTATTGTGTGGGGAGACTCAGTTTCCCGGGTTTCCCCCATGGACACATGTTCTTCAGCTGGGTCTGATTTTCTCCAGACAAGCTGTCTTGGGAAGGATTTGGCCAGCCCTAAGAAGCTGAAGGGAAAGGGCGGAGGGGGGTTCTCTCTCTGCCCCCGACAGCCCCGAGCTGGGTCGGTCCCTCAGACCTGGCCAGGGGCAGCCCATCCCCCGGCGCCCTTCCCCGGGGCATCCAAGGGCAGGCTCGGCGCCAGCCCCACCCCGCTCGCCACTGCCCGACCATCGTCCTCCCTCGGGGGGCCTGGGCAGGACAGGGACCCGGGTGTGGGAGGCCTCCAGATCTCAGGCCTGGCACACCGTTTACCAGGCTGCTTCCTCCTCTGACGGGGGCCCAGCACACGCCCCAGGAGACTTGGCAGCCGCCCCCAGGGCTCTAGCCTCTGGAACTCGTCCCCTTGGAAGGGGCCTGGCCCAGGTGCCAGGTTCGGCTGGTCGGCCAGCCTCCTTTGGAGAAAGCAGGCGAGCCGAGCCAGGCTTGCAGTGGCCCTGGCGTGACACCTGCCACCTCAGGCAGAGGGCCTCCCGCGTGCCCTCCATGGCGGGTTTCTCCCCGGAGCCGTGGCCTGGGCACTAGGAAGGCCGGGCCTCCCCGACTCCCGGGAGGAGGGGCTAGCCCAGTTGCGCCCTGGCCCCCAAACCCTCTGGTGCCATCTGCCTGTCTCGGCACTTCTGACTCCACAGAGCCTTTCCTACATCTGGGCTGCCTGCCGTGGCAAAGTGCAGGCGTGGGGTGAGGCCATGGCTTTGTCTTTCCAGGAAAAAATGAGCCCCTGGCCGAAGCAGCAGGCCCAGGCAGAGCCTTGAGCTTGAAGCCCAGTAGGTCTGTGGCCCTCAGGGCCAGAGCAATGCTTTCAAGGCAGGGAAGCGGCCTGCAAGCTGAGTGGGAGTGGGGGAGGGGAGGGAGACAGCTGAAGCCGAGTCCAGAAGGGCGGCGATGGAAGAGCTGCAGCTGGGTCAGAGCCTGGAGGGAGGGCGGGGCCTTCACTGAGGACCCCCCCGCCCCCCGAGGCCAGCCCTAGGCCCCGGCGGTCGCGCATGCGCCCTTGGCCTGTGCGGTGTGTGGGGGCTTGAACCCAAGCCCGCAGGGCTCCCGGAGCGGCCAGAGAAAGAAGGGCCCATGGAGAGGTAGGCGAGGTGGGCAGGGGGCGCCACCTTACTCTCCTCAGCTCCCTGAGGGAGAGAGAGAGAGACAGAGACAGAGAGAGAGATCCCTGACCTCTGAGTCTCTGCCTCCACCGCTGGCTGGTGCCAACTCACGCGCCATCCCACTTCCAGCCATCACCAACACGCCTGCCCCGGGGCCAGCCCCACCACAGAGAGGCCGGTTGGTTCCTGCTCACCTCTGTGCCGTCCCTTCCCGACCTGACCCCAGTGCAGGGGATAAGCTTCAGACAAGTCTTTCCATGTCCCTCTGCATGACAATAGACTTCCTCCCCTCTCCCATTCCACAGGCCCACCCACCCGGGACATCCACCTTTGTCATTAGCTCAGGAGAGGATGCAAGATGAGAATCTCTGCTATTGTGTGGGGAGACTCAGTTTCCCGGGTTTCCCCCATGGACACATGTTCTTCAGCTGGGTCTGATTTTCTCCAGACAAGCTGTCTTGGGAAGGATTTGGCCAGCCCTAAGAACCTCAAGGGAAAGGGCGGAGGGGGGTTCTCTCTCTGCCCCCGACAGCCCCGAGCTGGGTCGGTCCCTCAGACCTGGCCAGGGGCAGCCCATCCCCCGGCGCCCTTCCCCGGGGCATCCAAGGGCAGGCTCGGCGCCAGCCCCACCCCGCTCGCCACTGCCCGACCATCGTCCTCCCTCGGGGGGCCTGGGCAGGACAGGGACCCGGCTGTGGGAGGCCTCCAGATCTCAGGCCTGGCACACCGTTTACCAGGCTGCTTCCTCCTCTGACGGGGGCCCAGCACACGCCCCAGGAGACTTGGCAGCCGCCCCCAGGGCTCTAGCCTCTGGAACTCGTCCCCTTGGAAGGGGCCTGGCCCAGGTGCCAGGTTCGGCTGGTCGGCCAGCCTCCTTTGGAGAAAGCAGGCGAGCCGAGCCAGGCTTGCAGTGGCCCTGGCGTGACACCTGCCACCTCAGGCAGAGGGCCTCCCGCGTGCCCTCCATGGCGGGTTTCTCCCCGGAGCCGTGGCCTGGGCACTAGGAAGGCCGGGCCTCCCCGACTCCCGGGAGGAGGGGCTAGCCCAGTTGCGCCCTGGCCCCCAAACCCTCTGGTGCCATCTGCCTGTCTCGGCACTTCTGACTCCACAGAGCCTTTCCTACATCTGGGCTGCCTGCCGTGGCAAAGTGCAGGCGTGGGGTGAGGCCATGGCTTTGTCTTTCCAGGAAAAAATGAGCCCCTGGCCGAAGCAGCAGGCCCAGGCAGAGCCTTGAGCTTGAAGGCCCAGTAGGTCTGTGGCCCTCAGGGCCAGAGCAATGCTTTCAAGGCAGGGAAGCGGCCTGCAAGCTGAGTGGGAGTGGGGGAGGGGAGGGAGACAGCTGAAGCGGAGTCCAGAAGGGCGGCGATGGAAGAGCTGCAGCTGGGTCAGAGCCTGGAGGGAGGGCGGGCCTTCACTGAGGACCCCCCGCCCCCCGAGGCCAGCCCTAGGCCCGGCGTCGCGCATGCGCCTTGGCCCTGTGCGGTGTGTGGGGGGCTTGAACCCAAGCCCGCAGGGCTCCCGGAGCGGCCAGAGAAAGAAGGGCCCATGGAGAGGTAGGCGAGGTGGGCAGGGGGCGCCACCTTACTCTCCTCAGCTCCCTGAGGGAGAGAGAGAGAGACAGAGACAGAGAGAGAGATCCCTGACCTCTGAGTCTCTGCCTCCACCGCTGGCTGGTGCCAACTCACGCGCCATCCCACTTCCAGCCATCACCCCCACGCCTGCCCCGGGGCCAGCCCCACCACAGAGAGGCCGGTTGGTTCCTGCTCACCTCTGTGCCGTCCCTTCCCGACCTGACCCAGTGCAGGGGATAAGCTTCAGACAAGTCTTTCCATGTCCCTCTGCATGACAATAGACTTCCTCCCCTCTCCCATTCCACAGGCCCACCCACCCGGGACATCCACCTTTGTCATTAGCTCAGGAGAGGATGCAAGATGAGAATCTCTGCTATTGTGGGGGAGACTCAGTTTCCCGGGTTTCCCCCATGGACACATGTTCTTCAGCTGGGTCTGATTTTCTCCAGACAAGCTGTCTTGGGAAGGATTTGGCCCAGCCCTAAGAAGCTGAAGGGAAAGGGCGGAGGGGGGTTCTCTCTCTGCCCCCGACAGCCCCGAGCTGGGTCGGTCCCTCAGACCTGGCCAGGGGCAGCCCATCCCCCGGCGCCCTTCCCCGGGCATCCAAGGGCAGGCTCGGCGCCAGCCCCACCCCGCTCGCCACTGCCCGACCAATCGTCCTCCCTCGGGGGGCCTGGGCAGGACAGGGACCCGGGTGTGGGAGTGCCTCCAGATCTCAGGCCTGGCACACCGTTTACCAGGCTGCTTCCTCCTCTGACGGGGGCCCAGCACACGCCCCAGGAGACTTGGCCAGCCGCCCCCAGGGCTCTAGCCTCTGGAACTCGTCCCCTTGGAAGGGGCCTGGCCCAGGTGCCAGGTTCGGCTGGTCGGCCAGCCTCCTTTGGAGAAAGCAGGCGAGCCGAGCCAGGCTTGCAGTGGCCCTGGCGTGACACCTGCCACCTCAGGCAGAGGGCCTCCCGCGTGCCTCCATGGCGGGTTTCTCCCCGGAGCCGTGGCCTGGGCACTAGGAAGGCCGGGCCTCCCCGACTCCCGGGAGGAGGGGCTAGCCCAGTTGCGCCCTGGCCCCCAAACCCTCTGGTGCCATCTGCCTGTCTCGGCACTTCTGACTCCACAGAGCCTTTCCTACATCTGGGCTGCCTGCCGTGGCAAAAGTGCAGGCGTGGGGTGAGGCCATGGCTTTGTCTTTCCAGGAAAAAATGAGCCCCTGGCCGAAGCAGCAGGCCCAGGCAGAGCCTTGAGCTTGAAGCCCAGTAGGTCTGTGGCCCTCAGGGCCAGAGCAATGCTTTCAAGGCAGGGAAGCGGCCTGCAAGCTGAGTGGGAGTGGGGGAGGGGAGGGAGACAGCTGAAGCCGAGTCCAGAAGGGCGGCGATGGAAGAGCTGCAGCTGGGTCAGAGCCTGGAGGGAGGGCGGGGCCTTCACTGAGGACCCCCCCGCCCCCCGAGGCCAGCCCTAGGCCCCGGCTGGTCGCGCATGCGCCCTTGGCCTGTGCGGTGTGTGGGGGCTTGAACCCAAGCCCGCAGGGCTCCCGGAGCGGCCAGAGAAAGAAGGGCCCATGGAGAGGTAGGCGAGGTGGGCAGGGGGCGCCACCTACTCTCCTCAGCTCCCTGAGGCAGAGAGACAGAGACAGAGACAGAGAGAGAGATCCCTGACCTCTGAGTCTCTGCCTCCACCGCTGGCTGGTGCCAACTCACGCGCCATCCCACTTCCAGCCATCACCCCCACGCCTGCCCCGGGGCCAGCCCCACCACAGAGAGGCCGGTTGGTTCCTGCTCACCTCTGTGCCGTCCCTTCCCGACCTGACCCCAGTGCAGGGGATAAGCTTCAGACAAGTCTTTCCATGTCCCTCTGCATGACAATAGACTTCCTCCCCTCTCCCATTCCACAGGCCCACCCACCCGGGACATCCACCTTTGTCATTAGCTCAGGAGAGGATGCAAGATGAGAATCTCTGCTATTGTGTGGGGAGACTCAGTTTCCCGGGTTTCCCCCATGGACACATGTTCTTCAGCTGGGTTCTGATTTTCTCCAGACAAGCTGTCTTGGGAAGGATTTGGCCAGCCCTAAGAAGCTGAAGGGAAAGGGCGGAGGGGGGTTCTCTCTCTGCCACCGACAGCCCCGAGCTGGGTCGGTCCCTCAGACCTGGCCAGGGCAGCCATCCCCCGGCGCCTTCCCCGGGGCATCCAAGGGCAGGCTCGGCGCCAGCCCCACCCCGCTCGCCACTGCCCGACCATCGTCCTCCCTCGGGGGGCCTGGGCAGGACAGGGACCCGGGTGTGGGAGGCCTCCAGATCTCAGGCCTGGCACACCGTTTACCAGGCTGCTTCCTCCTCTGACGGGGGCCCAGCACACGCCCCAGGAGACTTGGCAGCCGCCCCCAGGGCTCTAGCCTCTGGAACTCGTCCCCTTGGAAGGGGCCTGGCCCAGGTGCCAGGTTCGGCTGGTCGGCCAGCCTCCTTTGGAGAAAGCAGGCGAGCCGAGCCAGGCTTGCAGTGGCCCTGGCGTGACACCTGCCACCTCAGGCAGAGGGCCTCCCGCGTGCCCTCCATGCGGGTTTCTCCCCGGAGCCGTGGCCTGGGCACTAGGAAGGCCGGGCCTCCCCGACTCCCGGGAGGAGGGGCTAGCCCAGTTGCGCCCTGGCCCCCAAACCCTCTGGTGCCATCTGCCTGTCTCGGCCACTTCTGACTCCACAGAGCCTTTCCTACATCTGGGCTGCCTGCCGTGGCAAATTGCAGGCGTGGGGTGAGGCCATGGCTTTGTCTTTCCAGGAAAAAATGAGCCCCTGGCCGAAGCAGCAGGCCCAGGCAGAGCCTTGAGCTTGAAGCCCAGTAGGTCTGTGGCCCTCAGGGCCAGAGCAATGCTTTCAAGGCAGGGAAGCGGCCTGCAAGCTGAGTGGGAGTGGGGGAGGGAGGGAGACAGCTGAAGCCGAGTCCAGAAGGGCGGCGATGGAAGAGCTGCAGCTGGTCAGAGCCTGGAGGGAGGGCGGGGCCTTCACTGAGGACCCCCCCGCCCCCCGAGGCCAGCCCTAGGCCCCGGCGGTCGCGCATGCGCCCTTGGCCTGTGCGGTGTGTGGGGGCTTGAACCCAAGCCCGCAGGGCTTCCCGGAGCGGCCAGAGAAAGAAGGGCCCATGGAGAGGTAGGCGAGGTGGGCAGGGGGCGCCACCTTACTCTCCTCAGCTCCCTGAGGGAGAGAGAGAGAGACAGAGACAGAGAGAGAGATCCCTGACCTCTGAGTCTCTGCCTCCACCGCTGGCTGGTGCCAACTCACGCGCCATCCCACTTCCAGCCATCACCCCACTGCCTGCCCCGGGGCCAGCCCCACCACAGAGAGGCCGGTTGGTTCCTGCTCACCTCTGTGCCGTCCCTTCCCGACCTGACCCCAGTGCAGGGGATAAGCTTCAGACAAGTCTTTCCATGTCCCTCTGCATGACAATAGACTTCCTCCCCTCTCCCATTCCACAGGCCCACCCACCCGGGACATCCACCTTTGTCATTAGCTCAGGAGAGGATGCAAGATGAGAATCTCTGCTATTGTGTGGGGAGACTCAGTTTCCCGGGTTTCCCCCATGGACACATGTTCTTCAGCTGGGTCTGATTTTCTCCAGACAAGCTGTCTTGGGAAGGATTTGGCCAGCCCTAAGAACCTGAAGGGAAAGGGCGGAGGGGGGTTCTCTCTCTGCCCCCGACAGCCCCGAGCTGGGTCGGTCCCTCAGACCTGGCCAGGGGCAGCCCATCCCCCGGCGCCCTTCCCCGGGGCATCCAAGGGCAGGCTCGGCGCCAGCCCCACCCCGCTCGCCACTGCCCGACCATCGTCCTCCCTCGGGGGGCCTGGGCAGGACAGGGACCCGGCTGTGGGAGGCCTCCAGATCTCAGGCCTGGCACACCGTTTACCAGGCTGCTTCCTCCTCTGACGGGGGCCCAGCACACGCCCCAGGAGACTTGGCAGCCGCCCCCAGGGCTCTAGCCTCTGGAACTCGTCCCCTTGGAAGGGGCCTGGCCCAGGTGCCAGGTTCGGCTGGTCGGCCAGCCTCCTTTGGAGAAAGCAGGCGAGCCGAGCCAGGCTTGCAGTGGCCCTGGCGTGACACCTGCCACCTCAGGCAGAGGGCCTCCCGCGTGCCCTCCATGGCGGGTTTCTCCCCGGAGCCGTGGCCTGGGCACTAGGAAGGCCGGGCCTCCCCGACTCCCGGGAGGAGGGGCTAGCCCAGTTGCGCCCTGGCCCCCAAACCCTCTGGTGCCATCTGCCTGTCTCGGCACTTCTGACTCCACAGAGCCTTTCCTACATCTGGGCTGCCTGCCGTGGCAAATTGCAGGCGTGGGGTGAGGCCATGGCTTTGTCTTTCCAGGAAAAAATGAGCCCCTGGCCGAAGCAGCAGGCCCAGGCAGAGCCTTGAGCTTGAAGCCCAGTAGGTCTGTGGCCCTCAGGGCCAGAGCAATGCTTTCAAGGCAGGGAAGCGGCCTGCAAGCTGAGTGGGAGTGGGGGAGGGGAGGGAGACAGCTGAAGCCGAGTCCAGAAGGGCGGCGATGGAAGAGCTGCAGCTGGGTCAGAGCCTGGAGGGAGGGCGGGGCCTTCACTGAGGACCCCCCCGCCCCCCGAGGCCAGCCCTAGGCCCCGGCGGTCGCGCATGCGCCCTTGGCCTGTGCGGTGTGTGGGGGCTTGAACCCAAGCCCGCAGGGCTCCCGGAGCGGCCAGAGAAAGAAGGGCCCATGGAGAGGTAGGCGAGGTGGGCAGGGGGCGCCACCTTACTCTCCTCAGCTCCCTGAGGGAGAGAGAGAGAGACAGAGACAGAGAGAGAGATCCCTGACCTCTGAGTCTCTGCCTCCACCGCTGGCTGGTGCCAACTCACGCGCCATCCCACTTCCAGCCATCACCCCCACGCCTGCCCCGGGGCCAGCCCCACCACAGAGAGGCCGGTTGGTTCCTGCTCACCTCTGTGCCGTCCCTTCCCGACCTGACCCCAGTGCAGGGGATAAGCTTCAGACAAGTCTTTCCATGTCCCTCTGCATGACAATAGACTTCCTCCCCTCTCCCATTCCACAGGCCCACCCACCCGGGACATCCACCTTTGTCATTAGCTCAGGAGAGGATGCAAGATGAGAATCTCTGCTATTGTGTGGGGAGACTCAGTTTCCCGGGTTTCCCCCATGGACACATGTTCTTCAGCTGGGTCTGATTTTCTCCAGACAAGCTGTCTTGGGAAGGATTTGGCCAGCCCTAAGAACCTGAAGGGAAAGGGCGGAGGGGGGTTCTCTCTCTGCCCCCGACAGCCCCGAGCTGGGTCGGTCCCTCAGACCTGGCCAGGGGCAGCCCATCCCCCGGCGCCCTTCCCCGGGGCATCCAAGGGCAGGCTCGGCGCCAGCCCCACCCCGCTCGCCACTGCCCGACCATCGTCCTCCCTCGGGGGGCCTGGGCAGGACAGGGACCCGGCTGTGGGAGGCCTCCAGATCTCAGGCCTGGCACACCGTTTACCAGGCTGCTTCCTCCTCTGACGGGGGCCCAGCACACGCCCCAGGAGACTTGGCAGCCGCCCCCAGGGCTCTAGCCTCTGGAACTCGTCCCCTTGGAAGGGGCCTGGCCCAGGTGCCAGGTTCGGCTGGTCGGCCAGCCTCCTTTGGAGAAAGCAGGCGAGCCGAGCCAGGCTTGCAGTGGCCCTGGCGTGACACCTGCCACCTCAGGCAGAGGGCCTCCCGCGTGCCCTCCATGGCGGGTTTCTCCCCGGAGCCGTGGCCTGGGCACTAGGAAGGCCGGGCCTCCCCGACTCCCGGGAGGAGGGGCTAGCCCAGTTGCGCCCTGGCCCCCAAACCCTCTGGTGCCATCTGCCTGTCTCGGCACTTCTGACTCCACAGAGCCTTTCCTACATCTGGGCTGCCTGCCGTGGCAAAGTGCAGGCGTGGGGTGAGGCCATGGCTTTGTCTTTCCAGGAAAAAATGAGCCCCTGGCCGAAGCAGCAGGCCCAGGCAGAGCCTTGAGCTTGAAGCCCAGTAGGTCTGTGGCCCTCAGGGCCAGAGCAATGCTTTCAAGGCAGGGAAGCGGCCTGCAAGCTGAGTGGGAGTGGGGGAGGGGAGGGAGACAGCTGAAGCCGAGTCCAGAAGGGCGGCGATGGAAGAGCTGCAGCTGGGTCAGAGCCTGGAGGGAGGGCGGGGCCTTCACTGAGGACCCCCCCGCCCCCGAGGCCAGCCCTAGGCCCCGGCGGTCGCGCATGCGCCCTTGGCCTGTGCGGTGTGTGGGGGCTTGAACCCAAGCCCGCAGGGCTCCCGGAGCGGCCAGAGAAAGAAGGGCCCATGGAGAGGTAGGCGAGGTGGGCAGGGGGCGCCACCTTACTCTCCTCAGCTCCCTGAGGGAGAGAGAGAGAGACAGAGACAGAGAGAGAGTTCCCTGACCTCTGAGTCTCTGCCTCCACCGCTGGCTGGTGCCAACTCACGCGCCATCCCACTTCCAGCCATCACCAACACGCCTGCCCCGGGGCCAGCCCCACCACAGAGAGGCCGGTTGGTTCCTGCTCACCTCTGTGCCGTCCCTTCCCGACCTGACCCCAGTGCAGGGGATAAGCTTCAGACAAGTCTTTCCATGTCCCTCTGCATGACAATAGACTTCCTCCCCTCTCCCATTCCACAGGCCCACCCACCCGGGACATCCACCTTTGTCATTAGCTCAGGAGAGGATGCAAGATGAGAATCTCTGCTATTGTGTGGGGAGACTCAGTTTCCCGGGTTTCCCCCATGGACACATGTTCTTCAGCTGGGTCTGATTTTCTCCAGACAAGCTGTCTTGGGAAGGATTTGGCCAGCCCTAAGAAGCTGAAGGGAAAGGGCGGAGGGGGGTTCTCTCTCTGCCCCCGACAGCCCCGAGCTGGGTCGGTCCCTCAGACCTGGCCAGGGGCAGCCCATCCCCCGGCGCCCTTCCCCGGGGCATCCAAGGGCAGGCTCGGCGCCAGCCCCACCCCGCTCGCCACTGCCCGACCATCGTCCTCCCTCGGGGGGCCTGGGCAGGACAGGGACCCGGCTGTGGGAGGCCTCCAGATCTCAGGCCTGGCACACCGTTTACCAGGCTGCTTCCTCCTCTGACGGGGGCCCAGCACACGCCCCAGGAGACTTGGCAGCCGCCCCCAGGGCTCTAGCCTCTGGAACTCGTCCCCTTGGAAGGGGCCTGGCCCAGGTGCCAGGTTCGGCTGGTCGGCCAGCCTCCTTTGGAGAAAGCAGGCGAGCCGAGCCAGGCTTGCAGTGGCCCTGGCGTGACACCTGCCACCTCAGGCAGAGGGCCTCCCGCGTGCCCTCCATGGCGGGTTTCTCCCCGGAGCCGTGGCCTGGGCACTAGGAAGGCCGGGCCTCCCCGACTCCCGGGAGGAGGGGCTAGCCCAGTTGCGCCCTGGCCCCCAAACCCTCTGGTGCCATCTGCCTGTCTCGGCACTTCTGACTCCACAGAGCCTTTCCTACATCTGGGCTGCCTGCCGTGGCAAAGTGCAGGCGTGGGGTGAGGCCATGGCTTTGTCTTTCCAGGAAAAAATGAGCCCCTGGCCGAAGCAGCAGGCCCAGGCAGAGCCTTGAGCTTGAAGCCCAGTAGGTCTGTGGCCCTCAGGGCCAGAGCAATGCTTTCAAGGCAGGGAAGCGGCCTGCAAGCTGAGTGGGAGTGGGGGAGGGGAGGGAGACAGCTGAAGCGGAGTCCAGAAGGGCGGCGATGGAAGAGCTGCAGCTGGGTCAGAGCCTGGAGGGAGGGCGGGGCCTTCACTGAGGACCCCCCCGCCCCCCGAGGCCAGCCCTAGGCCCCGGCGGTCGCGCATGCGCCCTTGGCCTGTGCGGTGTGTGGGGGCTTGAACCCAAGCCCGCAGGGCTCCCGGAGCGGCCAGAGAAAGAAGGGCCCATGGAGAGGTAGGCGAGGTGGGCAGGGGGCGCCACCTTACTCTCCTCAGCTCCCTGAGGGAGAGAGAGAGAGACAGAGACAGAGAGAGAGATCCCTGACCTCTGAGTCTCTGCCTCCACCGCTGGCTGGTGCCAACTCACGCGCCATCCCACTTCCAGCCATCACCCCCACGCCTGCCCCGGGGCCAGCCCCACCACAGAGAGGCCGGTTGGTTCCTGCTCACCTCTGTGCCGTCCCTTCCCGACCTGACCCCAGTGCAGGGGATAAGCTTCAGACAAGTCTTTCCATGTCCCTCTGCATGACAATAGACTTCCTCCCCTCTCCCATTCCACAGGCCCACCCACCCGGGACATCCACCTTTGTCATTAGCTCAGGAGAGGATGCAAGATGAGAATCTCTGCTATTGTGTGGGGAGACTCAGTTTCCCGGGTTTCCCCCATGGACACATGTTCTTCAGCTGGGTCTGATTTTCTCCAGACAAGCTGTCTTGGGAAGGATTTGGCCAGCCCTAAGAAGCTGAAGGGAAAGGGCGGAGGGGGGTTCTCTCTCTGCCCCCGACAGCCCCGAGCTGGGTCGGTCCCTCAGACCTGGCCAGGGGCAGCCCATCCCCCGGCGCCCTTCCCCGGGGCATCCAAGGGCAGGCTCGGCGCCAGCCCCACCCCGCTCGCCACTGCCCGACCATCGTCCTCCCTCGGGGGGCCTGGGCAGGACAGGGACCCGGGTGTGGGAGGCCTCCAGATCTCAGGCCTGGCACACCGTTTACCAGGCTGCTTCCTCCTCTGACGGGGGCCCAGCACACGCCCCAGGAGACTTGGCAGCCGCCCCCAGGGCTCTAGCCTCTGGAACTCGTCCCCTTGGAAGGGGCCTGGCCCAGGTGCCAGGTTCGGCTGGTCGGCCAGCCTCCTTTGGAGAAAGCAGGCGAGCCGAGCCAGGCTTGCAGTGGCCCTGGCGTGACACCTGCCACCTCAGGCAGAGGGCCTCCCGCGTGCCCTCCATGGCGGGTTTCTCCCCGGAGCCGTGGCCTGGGCACTAGGAAGGCCGGGCCTCCCCGACTCCCGGGAGGAGGGGCTAGCCCAGTTGCGCCCTGGCCCCCAAACCCTCTGGTGCCATCTGCCTGTCTCGGCACTTCTGACTCCACAGAGCCTTTCCTACATCTGGGCTGCCTGCCGTGGCAAATTGCAGGCGTGGGGTGAGGCCATGGCTTTGTCTTTCCAGGAAAAAATGAGCCCCTGGCCGAAGCAGCAGGCCCAGGCAGAGCCTTGAGCTTGAAGCCCAGTAGGTCTGTGGCCCTCAGGGCCAGAGCAATGCTTTCAAGGCAGGGAAGCGGCCTGCAAGCTGAGTGGGAGTGGGGGAGGGGAGGGAGACAGCTGAAGCCGAGTCCAGAAGGGCGGCGATGGAAGAGCTGCAGCTGGGTCAGAGCCTGGAGGGAGGGCGGGGCCTTCACTGAGGACCCCCCCGCCCCCCGAGGCCAGCCCTAGGCCCCGGCGGTCGCGCATGCGCCCTTGGCCTGTGCGGTGTGTGGGGGCTTGAACCCAAGCCCGCAGGGCTCCCGGAGCGGCCAGAGAAAGAAGGGCCCATGGAGAGGTAGGCGAGGTGGGCAGGGGGCGCCACCTTACTCTCCTCAGCTCCCTGAGGGAGAGAGAGAGAGACAGAGACAGAGAGAGAGATCCCTGACCTCTGAGTCTCTGCCTCCACCGCTGGCTGGTGCCAACTCACGCGCCATCCCACTTCCAGCCATCACCAACACGCCTGCCCCGGGGCCAGCCCCACCACAGAGAGGCCGGTTGGTTCCTGCTCACCTCTGTGCCGTCCCTTCCCGACCTGACCCCAGTGCAGGGGATAAGCTTCAGACAAGTCTTTCCATGTCCCTCTGCATGACAATAGACTTCCTCCCCTCTCCCATTCCACAGGCCCACCCACCCAGGACATCCACCTTTGTCATTAGCTCAGGAGAGGATGCAAGATGAGAATCTCTGCTATTGTGTGGGGAGACTCAGTTTCCCGGGTTTCCCCCATGGACACATGTTCTTCAGCTGGGTCTGATTTTCTCCAGACAAGCTGTCTTGGGAAGGATTTGGCCAGCCCTAAGAACCTGAAGGGAAAGGGCGGAGGGGGGTTCTCTCTCTGCCCCCGACAGCCCCGAGCTGGGTCGGTCCCTCAGACCTGGCCAGGGGCAGCCCATCCCCCGGCGCCCTTCCCCGGGGCATCCAAGGGCAGGCTCGGCGCCAGCCCCACCCCGCTCGCCACTGCCCGACCATCGTCCTCCCTCGGGGGGCCTGGGCAGGACAGGGACCCGGCTGTGGGAGGCCTCCAGATCTCAGGCCTGGCACACCGTTTACCAGGCTGCTTCCTCCTCTGACGGGGGCCCAGCACACGCCCCAGGAGACTTGGCAGCCGCCCCCAGGGCTCTAGCCTCTGGAACTCGTCCCCTTGGAAGGGGCCTGGCCCAGGTGCCAGGTTCGGCTGGTCGGCCAGCCTCCTTTGGAGAAAGCAGGCGAGCCGAGCCAGGCTTGCAGTGGCCCTGGCGTGACACCTGCCACCTCAGGCAGAGGGCCTCCCGCGTGCCCTCCATGGCGGGTTTCTCCCCGGAGCCGTGGCCTGGGCACTAGGAAGGCCGGGCCTCCCCGACTCCCGGGAGGAGGGGCTAGCCCAGTTGCGCCCTGGCCCCCAAACCCTCTGGTGCCATCTGCCTGTCTCGGCACTTCTGACTCCACAGAGCCTTTCCTACATCTGGGCTGCCTGCCGTGGCAAAGTGCAGGCGTGGGGTGAGGCCATGGCTTTGTCTTTCCAGGAAAAAATGAGCCCCTGGCCGAAGCAGCAGGCCCAGGCAGAGCCTTGAGCTTGAAGCCCAGTAGGTCTGTGGCCCTCAGGGCCAGAGCAATGCTTTCAAGGCAGGGAAGCGGCCTGCAAGCTGAGTGGGAGTGGGGGAGGGGAGGGAGACAGCTGAAGCCGAGTCCAGAAGGGCGGCGATGGAAGAGCTGCAGCTGGGTCAGAGCCTGGAGGGAGGGCGGGGCCTTCACTGAGGACCCCCCCGCCCCCCGAGGCCAGCCCTAGGCCCCGGCGGTCGCGCATGCGCCCTTGGCCTGTGCGGTGTGTGGGGGCTTGAACCCAAGCCCGCAGGGCTCCCGGAGCGGCCAGAGAAAGAAGGGCCCATGGAGAGGTAGGCGAGGTGGGCAGGGGGCGCCACCTTACTCTCCTCAGCTCCCTGAGGCAGAGAGACAGAGACAGAGACAGAGAGAGAGATCCCTGACCTCTGAGTCTCTGCCTCCACCGCTGGCTGGTGCCAACTCACGCGCCATCCCACTTCCAGCCATCACCCCCACGCCTGCCCCGGGGCCAGCCCCACCACAGAGAGGCCGGTTGGTTCCTGCTCACCTCTGTGCCGTCCCTTCCCGACCTGACCCCAGTGCAGGGGATAAGCTTCAGACAAGTCTTTCCATGTCCCTCTGCATGACAATAGACTTCCTCCCCTCTCCCATTCCACAGGCCCACCCACCCGGGACATCCACCTTTGTCATTAGCTCAGGAGAGGATGCAAGATGAGAATCTCTGCTATTGTGTGGGGAGACTCAGTTTCCCGGGTTTCCCCCATGGACACATGTTCTTCAGCTGGGTCTGATTTTCTCCAGACAAGCTGTCTTGGGAAGGATTTGGCCAGCCCTAAGAACCTCAAGGGAAAGGGCGGAGGGGGGTTCTCTCTCTGCCCCCGACAGCCCCGAGCTGGGTCGGTCCCTCAGACCTGGCCAGGGGCAGCCCATCCCCCGGCGCCCTTCCCCGGGGCATCCAAGGGCAGGCTCGGCGCCAGCCCCACCCCGCTCGCCACTGCCCGACCATCGTCCTCCCTCGGGGGGCCTGGGCAGGACAGGGACCCGGCTGTGGGAGGCCTCCAGATCTCAGGCCTGGCACACCGTTTACCAGGCTGCTTCCTCCTCTGACGGGGGCCCAGCACACGCCCCAGGAGACTTGGCAGCCGCCCCCAGGGCTCTAGCCTCTGGAACTCGTCCCCTTGGAAGGGGCCTGGCCCAGGTGCCAGGTTCGGCTGGTCGGCCAGCCTCCTTTGGAGAAAGCAGGCGAGCCGAGCCAGGCTTGCAGTGGCCCTGGCGTGACACCTGCCACCTCAGGCAGAGGGCCTCCCGCGTGCCCTCCATGGCGGGTTTCTCCCCGGAGCCGTGGCCTGGGCACTAGGAAGGCCGGGCCTCCCCGACTCCCGGGAGGAGGGGCTAGCCCAGTTGCGCCCTGGCCCCCAAACCCTCTGGTGCCATCTGCCTGTCTCGGCACTTCTGACTCCACAGAGCCTTTCCTACATCTGGGCTGCCTGCCGTGGCAAAGTGCAGGCGTGGGGTGAGGCCATGGCTTTGTCTTTCCAGGAAAAAATGAGCCCCTGGCCGAAGCAGCAGGCCCAGGCAGAGCCTTGAGCTTGAAGCCCAGTAGGTCTGTGGCCCTCAGGGCCAGAGCAATGCTTTCAAGGCAGGGAAGCGGCCTGCAAGCTGAGTGGGAGTGGGGGAGGGGAGGGAGACAGCTGAAGCCGAGTCCAGAAGGGCGGCGATGGAAGAGCTGCAGCTGGGTCAGAGCCTGGAGGGAGGGCGGGGCCTTCACTGAGGACCCCCCCGCCCCCCGAGGCCAGCCCTAGGCCCCGGCGGTCGCGCATGCGCCCTTGGCCTGTGCGGTGTGTGGGGGCTTGAACCCAAGCCCGCAGGGCTCCCGGAGCGGCCAGAGAAAGAAGGGCCCATGGAGAGGTAGGCGAGGTGGGCAGGGGGCGCCACCTTACTCTCCTCAGCTCCCTGAGGGAGAAAGAGAGAGACAGAGACAGAGAGAGAGATCCCTGACCTCTGAGTCTCTGCCTCCACCGCTGGCTGGTGCCAACTCACGCGCCATCCCACTTCCAGCCATCACCCCCACGCCTGCCCCGGGGCCAGCCCCACCACAGAGAGGCCGGTTGGTTCCTGCTCACCTCTGTGCCGTCCCTTCCCGACCTGACCCCAGTGCAGGGGATAAGCTTCAGACAAGTCTTTCCATGTCCCTCTGCATGACAATAGACTTCCTCCCCTCTCCCATTCCACAGGCCCACCCACCCGGGACATCCACCTTTGTCATTAGCTCAGGAGAGGATGCAAGATGAGAATCTCTGCTATTGTGTGGGGAGACTCAGTTTCCCGGGTTTCCCCCATGGACACATGTTCTTCAGCTGGGTCTGATTTTCTCCAGACAAGCTGTCTTGGGAAGGATTTGGCCAGCCCTAAGAACCTCAAGGGAAAGGGCGGAGGGGGGTTCTCTCTCTGCCCCCGACAGCCCCGAGCTGGGTCGGTCCCTCAGACCTGGCCAGGGGCAGCCCATCCCCCGGCGCCCTTCCCCGGGGCATCCAAGGGCAGGCTCGGCGCCAGCCCCACCCCGCTCGCCACTGCCCGACCATCGTCCTCCCTCGGGGGGCCTGGGCAGGACAGGGACCCGGGTGTGGGAGGCCTCCAGATCTCAGGCCTGGCACACCGTTTACCAGGCTGCTTCCTCCTCTGACGGGGGCCCAGCACACGCCCCAGGAGACTTGGCAGCCGCCCCCAGGGCTCTAGCCTCTGGAACTCGTCCCCTTGGAAGGGGCCTGGCCCAGGTGCCAGGTTCGGCTGGTCGGCCAGCCTCCTTTGGAGAAAGCAGGCGAGCCGAGCCAGGCTTGCAGTGGCCCTGGCGTGACACCTGCCACCTCAGGCAGAGGGCCTCCCGCGTGCCCTCCATGGCGGGTTTCTCCCCGGAGCCGTGGCCTGGGCACTAGGAAGGCCGGGCCTCCCCGACTCCCGGGAGGAGGGGCTAGCCCAGTTGCGCCCTGGCCCCCAAACCCTCTGGTGCCATCTGCCTGTCTCGGCACTTCTGACTCCACAGAGCCTTTCCTACATCTGGGCTGCCTGCCGTGGCAAAGTGCAGGCGTGGGGTGAGGCCATGGCTTTGTCTTTCCAGGAAAAAATGAGCCCCTGGCCGAAGCAGCAGGCCCAGGCAGAGCCTTGAGCTTGAAGCCCAGTAGGTCTGTGGCCCTCAGGGCCAGAGCAATGCTTTCAAGGCAGGGAAGCGGCCTGCAAGCTGAGTGGGAGTGGGGGAGGGGAGGGAGACAGCTGAAGCCGAGTCCAGAAGGGCGGCGATGGAAGAGCTGCAGCTGGGTCAGAGCCTGGAGGGGCGGGGCCTTCACTGAGGACCCCCCCGCCCCCCGAGGCCAGCCCTAGGCCCCGGCGGTCGCGCATGCGCCCTTGGCCTGTGCGGTGTGTGGGGGCTTGAACCCAAGCCCGCAGGGCTCCCGGAGCGGCCAGAGAAAGAAGGGCCCATGGAGAGGTAGGCGAGGTGGGCAGGGGGCGCCACCTTACTCTCCTCAGCTCCCTGAGGGAGAAAGAGAGAGACAGAGACAGAGAGAGAGATCCCTGACCTCTGAGTCTCTGCCTCCACCGCTGGCTGGTGCCAACTCACGCGCCATCCCACTTCCAGCCATCACCCCCCACGCCTGCCCCCGGGGCCAGCCCCCACCACAGAGAGGCCGGTTGGTTCCTGCTCACCTCTGTGCCGTCCCTTCCCGACCTGACCCCAGTGCAGGGGATAAGCTTCAGACAAGTCTTTCCATGTCCCTCTGCATGACAATAGACTTCCTCCCCTCTCCCATTCCACAGGCCCACCCACCCGGGACATCCACCTTTGTCATTAGCTCAGGAGAGGATGCAAGATGAGAATCTCTGCTATTGTGTGGGGAGACTCAGTTTCCCGGGTTTCCCCCATGGACACATGTTCTTCAGCTGGGTCTGATTTTCTCCAGACAAGCTGTCTTGGGAAGGATTTGGCCAGCCCTAAGAACCTCAAGGGAAAGGGCGGAGGGGGGTTCTCTCTCTGCCCCCGACAGCCCCGAGCTGGGTCGGTCCCTCAGACCTGGCCAGGGGCAGCCCATCCCCCGGCGCCCTTCCCCGGGGCATCCAAGGGCAGGCTCGGCGCCAGCCCCACCCCGCTCGCCACTGCCCGACCATCGTCCTCCCTCGGGGGGCCTGGGCAGGACAGGGACCCGGGTGTGGGAGGCCTCCAGATCTCAGGCCTGGCACACCGTTTACCAGGCTGCTTCCTCCTCTGACGGGGGCCCAGCACACGCCCCAGGAGACTTGGCAGCCGCCCCCAGGGCTCTAGCCTCTGGAACTCGTCCCCTTGGAAGGGGCCTGGCCCAGGTGCCAGGTTCGGCTGGTCGGCCAGCCTCCTTTGGAGAAAGCAGGCGAGCCGAGCCAGGCTTGCAGTGGCCCTGGCGTGACACCTGCCACCTCAGGCAGAGGGCCTCCCGCGTGCCCTCCATGGCGGGTTTCTCCCCGGAGCCGTGGCCTGGGCACTAGGAAGGCCGGGCCTCCCCGACTCCCGGGAGGAGGGGCTAGCCCAGTTGCGCCCTGGCCCCCAAACCCTCTGGTGCCATCTGCCTGTCTCGGCACTTCTGACTCCACAGAGCCTTTCCTACATCTGGGCTGCCTGCCGTGGCAAAGTGCAGGCGTGGGGTGAGGCCATGGCTTTGTCTTTCCAGGAAAAAATGAGCCCCTGGCCGAAGCAGCAGGCCCAGGCAGAGCCTTGAGCTTGAAGCCCAGTAGGTCTGTGGCCCTCAGGGCCAGAGCAATGCTTTCAAGGCAGGGAAGCGGCCTGCAAGCTGAGTGGGAGTGGGGGAGGGGAGGGAGACAGCTGAAGCCGAGTCCAGAAGGGCGGCGATGGAAGAGCTGCAGCTGGGTCAGAGCCTGGAGGGAGGGCGGGGCCTTCACTGAGGACCCCCCCGCCCCCCGAGGCCAGCCCTAGGCCCCGGCGGTCGCGCATGCGCCCTTGGCCTGTGCGGTGTGTGGGGGCTTGAACCCAAGCCCGCAGGGCTCCCGGAGCGGCCAGAGAAAGAAGGGCCCATGGAGAGGTAGGCGAGGTGGGCAGGGGGCGCCACCTTACTCTCCTCAGCTCCCTGAGGCAGAGAGACAGAGACAGAGACAGAGAGAGAGATCCCTGACCTCTGAGTCTCTGCCTCCACCGCTGGCTGGTGCCAACTCACGCGCCATCCCACTTCCAGCCATCACCCCCACGCCTGCCCCGGGGCCAGCCCCACCACAGAGAGGCCGGTTGGTTCCTGCTCACCTCTGTGCCGTCCCTTCCCGACCTGACCCCAGTGCAGGGGATAAGCTTCAGACAAGTCTTTCCATGTCCCTCTGCATGACAATAGACTTCCTCCCCTCTCCCATTCCACAGGCCCACCCACCCGGGACATCCACCTTTGTCATTAGCTCAGGAGAGGATGCAAGATGAGAATCTCTGCTATTGTGTGGGGAGACTCAGTTTCCCGGGTTTCCCCCATGGACACATGTTCTTCAGCTGGGTCTGATTTTCTCCAGACAAGCTGTCTTGGGAAGGATTTGGCCAGCCCTAAGAACCTCAAGGGAAAGGGCGGAGGGGGGTTCTCTCTCTGCCCCCGACAGCCCCGAGCTGGGTCGGTCCCTCAGACCTGGCCAGGGGCAGCCCATCCCCCGGCGCCCTTCCCCGGGGCATCCAAGGGCAGGCTCGGCGCCAGCCCCACCCCGCTCGCCACTGCCCGACCATCGTCCTCCCTCGGGGGGCCTGGGCAGGACAGGGACCCGGCTGTGGGAGGCCTCCAGATCTCAGGCCTGGCACACCGTTTACCAGGCTGCTTCCTCCTCTGACGGGGGCCCAGCACACGCCCCAGGAGACTTGGCAGCCGCCCCCAGGGCTCTAGCCTCTGGAACTCGTCCCCTTGGAAGGGGCCTGGCCCAGGTGCCAGGTTCGGCTGGTCGGCCAGCCTCCTTTGGAGAAAGCAGGCGAGCCGAGCCAGGCTTGCAGTGGCCCTGGCGTGACACCTGCCACCTCAGGCAGAGGGCCTCCCGCGTGCCCTCCATGGCGGGTTTCTCCCCGGAGCCGTGGCCTGGGCACTAGGAAGGCCGGGCCTCCCCGACTCCCGGGAGGAGGGGCTAGCCCAGTTGCGCCCTGGCC
Source organism: Diceros bicornis minor (assembly GCF_020826845.1). NCBI lineage: Eukaryota > Metazoa > Chordata > Mammalia > Perissodactyla > Rhinocerotidae > Diceros > Diceros bicornis. The sequence goes on from NW_026691165.1 coordinate 361,575, forward strand.
CCCAAACCCTCTGGTGCCATCTGCCTGTCTCGGCACTTCTGACTCCACAGAGCCTTTCCTACATCTGGGCTGCCTGCCGTGGCAAAGTGCAGGCGTGGGGTGAGGCCATGGCTTTGTCTTTCCAGGAAAAAATGAGCCCCTGGCCGAAGCAGCAGGCCCAGGCAGAGCCTTGAGCTTGAAGCCCAGTAGGTCTGTGGCCCTCAGGGCCAGAGCAATGCTTTCAAGGCAGGGAAGCGGCCTGCAAGCTGAGTGGGAGTGGGGGAGGGGAGGGAGACAGCTGAAGCCGAGTCCAGAAGGGCGGCGATGGAAGAGCTGCAGCTGGGTCAGAGCCTGGAGGGAGGGCGGGGCCTTCACTGAGGACCCCCCCGCCCCCCGAGGCCAGCCCTAGGCCCCGGCGGTCGCGCATGCGCCCTTGGCCTGTGCGGTGTGTGGGGGCTTGAACCCAAGCCCGCAGGGCTCCCGGAGCGGCCAGAGAAAGAAGGGCCCATGGAGAGGTAGGCGAGGTGGGCAGGGGGCGCCACCTTACTCTCCTCAGCTCCCTGAGGGAGAGAGAGAGAGACAGAGACAGAGAGAGAGATCCCTGACCTCTGAGTCTCTGCCTCCACCGCTGGCTGGTGCCAACTCACGCGCCATCCCACTTCCAGCCATCACCAACACGCCTGCCCCGGGGCCAGCCCCACCACAGAGAGGCCGGTTGGTTCCTGCTCACCTCTGTGCCGTCCCTTCCCGACCTGACCCCAGTGCAGGGGATAAGCTTCAGACAAGTCTTTCCATGTCCCTCTGCATGACAATAGACTTCCTCCCCTCTCCCATTCCACAGGCCCACCCACCCGGGACATCCACCTTTGTCATTAGCTCAGGAGAGGATGCAAGATGAGAATCTCTGCTATTGTGTGGGGAGACTCAGTTTCCCGGGTTTCCCCCATGGACACATGTTCTTCAGCTGGGTCTGATTTTCTCCAGACAAGCTGTCTTGGGAAGGATTTGGCCAGCCCTAAGAACCTGAAGGGAAAGGGCGGAGGGGGGTTCTCTCTCTGCCCCCGACAGCCCCGAGCTGGGTCGGTCCCTCAGACCTGGCCAGGGGCAGCCCATCCCCCGGCGCCCTTCCCCGGGGCATCCAAGGGCAGGCTCGGCGCCAGCCCCACCCCGCTCGCCACTGCCCGACCATCGTCCTCCCTCGGGGGGCCTGGGCAGGACAGGGACCCGGCTGTGGGAGGCCTCCAGATCTCAGGCCTGGCACACCGTTTACCAGGCTGCTTCCTCCTCTGACGGGGGCCCAGCACACGCCCCAGGAGACTTGGCAGCCGCCCCCAGGGCTCTAGCCTCTGGAACTCGTCCCCTTGGAAGGGGCCTGGCCCAGGTGCCAGGTTCGGCTGGTCGGCCAGCCTCCTTTGGAGAAAGCAGGCGAGCCGAGCCAGGCTTGCAGTGGCCCTGGCGTGACACCTGCCACCTCAGGCAGAGGGCCTCCCGCGTGCCCTCCATGGCGGGTTTCTCCCCGGAGCCGTGGCCTGGGCACTAGGAAGGCCGGGCCTCCCCGACTCCCGGGAGGAGGGGCTAGCCCAGTTGCGCCCTGGCCCCCAAACCCTCTGGTGCCATCTGCCTGTCTCGGCACTTCTGACTCCACAGAGCCTTTCCTACATCTGGGCTGCCTGCCGTGGCAAAGTGCAGGCGTGGGGTGAGGCCATGGCTTTGTCTTTCCAGGAAAAAATGAGCCCCTGGCGGAAGCAGCAGGCCCAGGCAGAGCCTTGAGCTTGAAGCCCAGTAGGTCTGTGGCCCTCAGGGCCAGAGCAATGCTTTCAAGGCAGGGAAGCGGCCTGCAAGCTGAGTGGGAGTGGGGGAGGGGAGGGAGACAGCTGAAGCCGAGTCCAGAAGGGCGGCGATGGAAGAGCTGCAGCTGGGTCAGAGCCTGGAGGGAGGGCGGGGCCTTCACTGAGGACCCCCCCGCCCCCCGAGGCCAGCCCTAGGCCCCGGCGGTCGCGCATGCGCCCTTGGCCTGTGCGGTGTGTGGGGGCTTGAACCCAAGCCCGCAGGGCTCCCGGAGCGGCCAGAGAAAGAAGGGCCCATGGAGAGGTAGGCGAGGTGGGCAGGGGGCGCCACCTTACTCTCCTCAGCTCCCTGAGGCAGAGAGACAGAGACAGAGACAGAGAGAGAGATCCCTGACCTCTGAGTCTCTGCCTCCACCGCTGGCTGGTGCCAACTCACGCGCCATCCCACTTCCAGCCATCACCCCCACGCCTGCCCCGGGGCCAGCCCCACCACAGAGAGGCCGGTTGGTTCCTGCTCACCTCTGTGCCGTCCCTTCCCGACCTGACCCCAGTGCAGGGGATAAGCTTCAGACAAGTCTTTCCATGTCCCTCTGCATGACAATAGACTTCCTCCCCTCTCCCATTCCACAGGCCCACCCACCCGGGACATCCACCTTTGTCATTAGCTCAGGAGAGGATGCAAGATGAGAATCTCTGCTATTGTGTGGGGAGACTCAGTTTCCCGGGTTTCCCCCATGGACACATGTTCTTCAGCTGGGTCTGATTTTCTCCAGACAAGCTGTCTTGGGAAGGATTTGGCCAGCCCTAAGAACCTCAAGGGAAAGGGCGGAGGGGGGTTCTCTCTCTGCCCCCGACAGCCCCGAGCTGGGTCGGTCCCTCAGACCTGGCCAGGGGCAGCCCATCCCCCGGCGCCCTTCCCCGGGGCATCCAAGGGCAGGCTCGGCGCCAGCCCCACCCCGCTCGCCACTGCCCGACCATCGTCCTCCCTCGGGGGGCCTGGGCAGGACAGGGACCCGGCTGTGGGAGGCCTCCAGATCTCAGGCCTGGCACACCGTTTACCAGGCTGCTTCCTCCTCTGACGGGGGCCCAGCACACGCCCCAGGAGACTTGGCAGCCGCCCCCAGGGCTCTAGCCTCTGGAACTCGTCCCCTTGGAAGGGGCCTGGCCCAGGTGCCAGGTTCGGCTGGTCGGCCAGCCTCCTTTGGAGAAAGCAGGCGAGCCGAGCCAGGCTTGCAGTGGCCCTGGCGTGACACCTGCCACCTCAGGCAGAGGGCCTCCCGCGTGCCCTCCATGGCGGGTTTCTCCCCGGAGCCGTGGCCTGGGCACTAGGAAGGCCGGGCCTCCCCGACTCCCGGGAGGAGGGGCTAGCCCAGTTGCGCCCTGGCCCCCAAACCCTCTGGTGCCATCTGCCTGTCTCGGCACTTCTGACTCCACAGAGCCTTTCCTACATCTGGGCTGCCTGCCGTGGCAAAGTGCAGGCGTGGGGTGAGGCCATGGCTTTGTCTTTCCAGGAAAAAATGAGCCCCTGGCCGAAGCAGCAGGCCCAGGCAGAGCCTTGAGCTTGAAGCCCAGTAGGTCTGTGGCCCTCAGGGCCAGAGCAATGCTTTCAAGGCAGGGAAGCGGCCTGCAAGCTGAGTGGGAGTGGGGGAGGGGAGGGAGACAGCTGAAGCCGAGTCCAGAAGGGCGGCGATGGAAGAGCTGCAGCTGGGTCAGAGCCTGGAGGGAGGGCGGGGCCTTCACTGAGGACCCCCCCGCCCCCCGAGGCCAGCCCTAGGCCCCGGCGGTCGCGCATGCGCCCTTGGCCTGTGCGGTGTGTGGGGGCTTGAACCCAAGCCCGCAGGGCTCCCGGAGCGGCCAGAGAAAGAAGGGCCCATGGAGAGGTAGGCGAGGTGGGCAGGGGGCGCCACCTTACTCTCCTCAGCTCCCTGAGGGAGAAAGAGAGAGACAGAGACAGAGAGAGAGATCCCTGACCTCTGAGTCTCTGCCTCCACCGCTGGCTGATGCCAACTCACGCGCCATCCCACTTCCAGCCATCACCCCCACGCCTGCCCCGGGGCCAGCCCCACCACAGAGAGGCCGGTTGGTTCCTGCTCACCTCTGTGCCGTCCCTTCCCGACCTGACCCCAGTGCAGGGGATAAGCTTCAGACAAGTCTTTCCATGTCCCTCTGCATGACAATAGACTTCCTCCCCTCTCCCATTCCACAGGCCCACCCACCCGGGACATCCACCTTTGTCATTAGCTCAGGAGAGGATGCAAGATGAGAATCTCTGCTATTGTGTGGGGAGACTCAGTTTCCCGGGTTTCCCCCATGGACACATGTTCTTCAGCTGGGTCTGATTTTCTCCAGACAAGCTGTCTTGGGAAGGATTTGGCCAGCCCTAAGAACCTCAAGGGAAAGGGCGGAGGGGGGTTCTCTCTCTGCCCCCGACAGCCCCGAGCTGGGTCGGTCCCTCAGACCTGGCCAGGGGCAGCCCATCCCCCGGCGCCCTTCCCCGGGGCATCCAAGGGCAGGCTCGGCGCCAGCCCCACCCCGCTCGCCACTGCCCGACCATCGTCCTCCCTCGGGGGGCCTGGGCAGGACAGGGACCCGGGTGTGGGAGGCCTCCAGATCTCAGGCCTGGCACACCGTTTACCAGGCTGCTTCCTCCTCTGACGGGGGGCCCAGCACACGCCCCAGGAGACTTGGCAGCCGCCCCCAGGGCTCTAGCCTCTGGAACTCGTCCCCTTGGAAGGGGCCTGGCCCAGGTGCCAGGTTCGGCTGGTCGGCCAGCCTCCTTTGGAGAAAGCAGGCGAGCCGAGCCAGGCTTGCAGTGGCCCTGGCGTGACACCTGCCACCTCAGGCAGAGGGCCTCCCGCGTGCCCTCCATGGCGGGTTTCTCCCCGGAGCCGTGGCCTGGGCACTAGGAAGGCCGGGCCTCCCCGACTCCCGGGAGGAGGGGCTAGCCCAGTTGCGCCCTGGCCCCCAAACCCTCTGGTGCCATCTGCCTGTCTCGGCACTTCTGACTCCACAGAGCCTTTCCTACATCTGGGCTGCCTGCCGTGGCAAAGTGCAGGCGTGGGGTGAGGCCATGGCTTTGTCTTTCCAGGAAAAAATGAGCCCCTGGCCGAAGCAGCAGGCCCAGGCAGAGCCTTGAGCTTGAAGCCCAGTAGGTCTGTGGCCCTCAGGGCCAGAGCAATGCTTTCAAGGCAGGGAAGCGGCCTGCAAGCTGAGTGGGAGTGGGGGAGGGGAGGGAGACAGCTGAAGCCGAGTCCAGAAGGGCGGCGATGGAAGAGCTGCAGCTGGGTCAGAGCCTGGAGGGAGGGCGGGGCCTTCACTGAGGACCCCCCCGCCCCCCGAGGCCAGCCCTAGGCCCCGGCGGTCGCGCATGCGCCCTTGGCCTGTGCGGTGTGTGGGGGCTTGAACCCAAGCCCGCAGGGCTCCCGGAGCGGCCAGAGAAAGAAGGGCCCATGGAGAGGTAGGCGAGGTGGGCAGGGGGCGCCACCTTACTCTCCTCAGCTCCCTGAGGCAGAGAGACAGAGACAGAGACAGAGAGAGAGATCCCTGACCTCTGAGTCTCTGCCTCCACCGCTGGCTGGTGCCAACTCACGCGCCATCCCACTTCCAGCCATCACCCCCACGCCTGCCCCGGGGCCAGCCCCACCACAGAGAGGCCGGTTGGTTCCTGCTCACCTCTGTGCCGTCCCTTCCCGACCTGACCCCAGTGCAGGGGATAAGCTTCAGACAAGTCTTTCCATGTCCCTCTGCATGACAATAGACTTCCTCCCCTCTCCCATTCCACAGGCCCACCCACCCGGGACATCCACCTTTGTCATTAGCTCAGGAGAGGATGCAAGATGAGAATCTCTGCTATTGTGTGGGGAGACTCAGTTTCCCGGGTTTCCCCCATGGACACATGTTCTTCAGCTGGGTCTGATTTTCTCCAGACAAGCTGTCTTGGGAAGGATTTGGCCAGCCCTAAGAACCTCAAGGGAAAGGGCGGAGGGGGGTTCTCTCTCTGCCCCCGACAGCCCCGAGCTGGGTCGGTCCCTCAGACCTGGCCAGGGGCAGCCCATCCCCCGGCGCCCTTCCCCGGGGCATCCAAGGGCAGGCTCGGCGCCAGCCCCACCCCGCTCGCCACTGCCCGACCATCGTCCTCCCTCGGGGGGCCTGGGCAGGACAGGGACCCGGCTGTGGGAGGCCTCCAGATCTCAGGCCTGGCACACCGTTTACCAGGCTGCTTCCTCCTCTGACGGGGGCCCAGCACACGCCCCAGGAGACTTGGCAGCCGCCCCCAGGGCTCTAGCCTCTGGAACTCGTCCCCTTGGAAGGGGCCTGGCCCAGGTGCCAGGTTCGGCTGGTCGGCCAGCCTCCTTTGGAGAAAGCAGGCGAGCCGAGCCAGGCTTGCAGTGGCCCTGGCGTGACACCTGCCACCTCAGGCAGAGGGCCTCCCGCGTGCCCTCCATGGCGGGTTTCTCCCCGGAGCCGTGGCCTGGGCACTAGGAAGGCCGGGCCTCCCCGACTCCCGGGAGGAGGGGCTAGCCCAGTTGCGCCCTGGCCCCCAAACCCTCTGGTGCCATCTGCCTGTCTCGGCACTTCTGACTCCACAGAGCCTTTCCTACATCTGGGCTGCCTGCCGTGGCAAAGTGCAGGCGTGGGGTGAGGCCATGGCTTTGTCTTTCCAGGAAAAAATGAGCCCCTGGCCGAAGCAGCAGGCCCAGGCAGAGCCTTGAGCTTGAAGCCCAGTAGGTCTGTGGCCCTCAGGGCCAGAGCAATGCTTTCAAGGCAGGGAAGCGGCCTGCAAGCTGAGTGGGAGTGGGGGAGGGGAGGGAGACAGCTGAAGCCGAGTCCAGAAGGGCGGCGATGGAAGAGCTGCAGCTGGGTCAGAGCCTGGAGGGAGGGCGGGGCCTTCACTGAGGACCCCCCCGCCCCCCGAGGCCAGCCCTAGGCCCCGGCGGTCGCGCATGCGCCCTTGGCCTGTGCGGTGTGTGGGGGCTTGAACCCAAGCCCGCAGGGCTCCCGGAGCGGCCAGAGAAAGAAGGGCCCATGGAGAGGTAGGCGAGCTGGGCAGGGGGCGCCACCTTACTCTCCTCAGCTCCCTGAGGCAGAGAGACAGAGACAGAGACAGAGAGAGAGATCCCTGACCTCTGAGTCTCTGCCTCCACCGCTGGCTGGTGCCAACTCACGCGCCATCCCCACTTCCAGCCATCACCCCCACGCCTGCCCCGGGGCCAGCCCCACCACAGAGAGGCCGGTTGGTTCCTGCTCACCTCTGTGCCGTCCCTTCCCGACCTGACCCCAGTGCAGGGGATAAGCTTCAGACAAGTCTTTCCATGTCCCTCTGCATGACAATAGACTTCCTCCCCTCTCCCATTCCACAGGCCCACCCACCCGGGACATCCACCTTTGTCATTAGCTCAGGAGAGGATGCAAGATGAGAATCTCTGCTATTGTGTGGGGAGACTCAGTTTCCCGGGTTTCCCCCATGGACACATGTTCTTCAGCTGGGTCTGATTTTCTCCAGACAAGCTGTCTTGGGAAGGATTTGGCCAGCCCTAAGAACCTCAAGGGAAAGGGCGGAGGGGGGTTCTCTCTCTGCCCCCGACAGCCCCGAGCTGGGTCGGTCCCTCAGACCTGGCCAGGGGCAGCCCATCCCCCGGCGCCCTTCCCCGGGGCATCCAAGGGCAGGCTCGGCGCCAGCCCCACCCCGCTCGCCACTGCCCGACCATCGTCCTCCCTCGGGGGGCCTGGGCAGGACAGGGACCCGGCTGTGGGAGGCCTCCAGATCTCAGGCCTGGCACACCGTTTACCAGGCTGCTTCCTCCTCTGACGGGGGCCCAGCACACGCCCCAGGAGACTTGGCAGCCGCCCCCAGGGCTCTAGCCTCTGGAACTCGTCCCCTTGGAAGGGGCCTGGCCCAGGTGCCAGGTTCGGCTGGTCGGCCAGCCTCCTTTGGAGAAAGCAGGCGAGCCGAGCCAGGCTTGCAGTGGCCCTGGCGTGACACCTGCCACCTCAGGCAGAGGGCCTCCCGCGTGCCCTCCATGGCGGGTTTCTCCCCGGAGCCGTGGCCTGGGCACTAGGAAGGCCGGGCCTCCCCGACTCCCGGGAGGAGGGGCTAGCCCAGTTGCGCCCTGGCCCCCAAACCCTCTGGTGCCATCTGCCTGTCTCGGCACTTCTGACTCCACAGAGCCTTTCCTACATCTGGGCTGCCTGCCGTGGCAAAGTGCAGGCGTGGGGTGAGGCCATGGCTTTGTCTTTCCAGGAAAAAATGAGCCCCTGGCCGAAGCAGCAGGCCCAGGCAGAGCCTTGAGCTTGAAGCCCAGTAGGTCTGTGGCCCTCAGGGCCAGAGCAATGCTTTCAAGGCAGGGAAGCGGCCTGCAAGCTGAGTGGGAGTGGGGGAGGGGAGGGAGACAGCTGAAGCCGAGTCCAGAAGGGCGGCGATGGAAGAGCTGCAGCTGGGTCAGAGCCTGGAGGGAGGGCGGGGCCTTCACTGAGGACCCCCCCGCCCCCCGAGGCCAGCCCTAGGCCCCGGCGGTCGCGCATGCGCCCTTGGCCTGTGCGGTGTGTGGGGGCTTGAACCCAAGCCCGCAGGGCTCCCGGAGCGGCCAGAGAAAGAAGGGCCCATGGAGAGGTAGGCGAGGTGGGCAGGGGGCGCCACCTTACTCTCCTCAGCTCCCTGAGGGAGAGAGAGAGAGACAGAGACAGAGAGAGAGATCCCTGACCTCTGAGTCTCTGCCTCCACCGCTGGCTGGTGCCAACTCACGCGCCATCCCACTTCCAGCCATCACCCCCACGCCTGCCCCGGGGCCAGCCCCACCACAGAGAGGCCGGTTGGTTCCTGCTCACCTCTGTGCCGTCCCTTCCCGACCTGACCCCAGTGCAGGGGATAAGCTTCAGACAAGTCTTTCCATGTCCCTCTGCATGACAATAGACTTCCTCCCCTCTCCCATTCCACAGGCCCACCCACCCGGGACATCCACCTTTGTCATTAGCTCAGGAGAGGATGCAAGATGAGAATCTCTGCTATTGTGTGGGGAGACTCAGTTTCCCGGGTTTCCCCCATGGACACATGTTCTTCAGCTGGGTCTGATTTTCTCCAGACAAGCTGTCTTGGGAAGGATTTGGCCAGCCCTAAGAACCTCAAGGGAAAGGGCGGAGGGGGGTTCTCTCTCTGCCCCCGACAGCCCCGAGCTGGGTCGGTCCCTCAGACCTGGCCAGGGGCAGCCCATCCCCCGGCGCCCTTCCCCGGGGCATCCAAGGGCAGGCTCGGCGCCAGCCCCACCCCGCTCGCCACTGCCCGACCATCGTCCTCCCTCGGGGGGCCTGGGCAGGACAGGGACCCGGCTGTGGGAGGCCTCCAGATCTCAGGCCTGGCACACCGTTTACCAGGCTGCTTCCTCCTCTGACGGGGGCCCAGCACACGCCCCAGGAGACTTGGCAGCCGCCCCCAGGGCTCTATCCTCTGGAACTCGTCCCCTTGGAAGGGGCCTGGCCCAGGTGCCAGGTTCGGCTGGTCGGCCAGCCTCCTTTGGAGAAAGCAGGCGAGCCGAGCCAGGCTTGCAGTGGCCCTGGCGTGACACCTGCCACCTCAGGCAGAGGGCCTCCCGCGTGCCCTCCATGGCGGGTTTCTCCCCGGAGCCGTGGCCTGGGCACTAGGAAGGCCGGGCCTCCCCGACTCCCGGGAGGAGGGGCTAGCCCAGTTGCGCCCTGGCCCCCAAACCCTCTGGTGCCATCTGCCTGTCTCGGCACTTCTGACTCCACAGAGCCTTTCCTACATCTGGGCTGCCTGCCGTGGCAAAGTGCAGGCGTGGGGTGAGGCCATGGCTTTGTCTTTCCAGGAAAAAATGAGCCCCTGGCCGAAGCAGCAGGCCCAGGCAGAGCCTTGAGCTTGAAGCCCAGTAGGTCTGTGGCCCTCAGGGCCAGAGCAATGCTTTCAAGGCAGGGAAGCGGCCTGCAAGCTGAGTGGGAGTGGGGGAGGGGAGGGAGACAGCTGAAGCCGAGTCCAGAAGGGCGGCGATGGAAGAGCTGCAGCTGGGTCAGAGCCTGGAGGGAGGGCGGGGCCTTCACTGAGGACCCCCCCGCCCCCCGAGGCCAGCCCTAGGCCCCGGCGGTCGCGCATGCGCCCTTGGCCTGTGCGGTGTGTGGGGGCTTGAACCCAAGCCCGCAGGGCTCCCGGAGCGGCCAGAGAAAGAAGGGCCCATGGAGAGGTAGGCGAGGTGGGCAGGGGGCGCCACCTTACTCTCCTCAGCTCCCTGAGGGAGAGAGAGAGAGACAGAGACAGAGAGAGAGATCCCTGACCTCTGAGTCTCTGCCTCCACCGCTGGCTGGTGCCAACTCACGCGCCATCCCACTTCCAGCCATCACCCCCACGCCTGCCCCGGGGCCAGCCCCACCACAGAGAGGCCGGTTGGTTCCTGCTCACCTCTGTGCCGTCCCTTCCCGACCTGACCCCAGTGCAGGGGATAAGCTTCAGACAAGTCTTTCCATGTCCCTCTGCATGACAATAGACTTCCTCCCCTCTCCCATTCCACAGGCCCACCCACCCGGGACATCCACCTTTGTCATTAGCTCAGGAGAGGATGCAAGATGAGAATCTCTGCTATTGTGTGGGGAGACTCAGTTTCCCGGGTTTCCCCCATGGACACATGTTCTTCAGCTGGGTCTGATTTTCTCCAGACAAGCTGTCTTGGGAAGGATTTGGCCAGCCCTAAGAAGCTGAAGGGAAAGGGCGGAGGGGGGTTCTCTCTCTGCCCCCGACAGCCCCGAGCTGGGTCGGTCCCTCAGACCTGGCCAGGGGCAGCCCATCCCCCGGCGCCCTTCCCCGGGGCATCCAAGGGCAGGCTCGGCGCCAGCCCCACCCCGCTCGCCACTGCCCGACCATCGTCCTCCCTCGGGGGGCCTGGGCAGGACAGGGACCCGGCTGTGGGAGGCCTCCAGATCTCAGGCCTGGCACACCGTTTACCAGGCTGCTTCCTCCTCTGACGGGGGCCCAGCACACGCCCCAGGAGACTTGGCAGCCGCCCCCAGGGCTCTAGCCTCTGGAACTCGTCCCCTTGGAAGGGGCCTGGCCCAGGTGCCAGGTTCGGCTGGTCGGCCAGCCTCCTTTGGAGAAAGCAGGCAAGCCGAGCCAGGCTTGCAGTGGCCCTGGCGTGACACCTGCCACCTCAGGCAGAGGGCCTCCCGCGTGCCCTCCATGGCGGGTTTCTCCCCGGAGCCGTGGCCTGGGCACTAGGAATGCCGGGCCTCCCCGACTCCCGGGAGGAGGGGCTAGCCCAGTTGCGCCCTGGCCCCCAAACCCTCTGGTGCCATCTGCCTGTCTCGGCACTTCTGACTCCACAGAGCCTTTCCTACATCTGGGCTGCCTGCCGTGGCAAAGTGCAGGCGTGGGGTGAGGCCATGGCTTTGTCTTTCCAGGAAAAAATGAGCCCCTGGACGAAGCAGCAGGCCCAGGCAGAGCCTTGAGCTTGAAGCCCAGTAGGTCTGTGGCCCTCAGGGCCAGAGCAATGCTTTCAAGGCAGGGAAGCGGCCTGCAAGCTGAGTGGGAGTGGGGGAGGGGAGGGAGACAGCTGAAGCCGAGTCCAGAAGGGCGGCGATGGAAGAGCTGCAGCTGGGTCAGAGCCTGGAGGGAGGGCGGGGCCTTCACTGAGGGCCCCCCCCGCCCCCCGAGGCCAGCCCTAGGCCCCGGCGGTCGCGCATGCGCCCTTGGCCTGTGCGGTGTGTGGGGGCTTGAACCCAAGCCCGCAGGGCTCCCGGAGCGGCCAGAGAAAGAAGGGCCCATGGAGAGGTAGGCGAGGTGGGCAGGGGGCGCCACCTTACTCTCCTCAGCTCCCTGAGGGAGAGAGAGAGAGACAGAGACAGAGAGAGAGATCCCTGACCTCTGAGTCTCTGCCTCCACCGCTGGCTGGTGCCAACTCACGCGCCATCCCACTTCCAGCCATCACCCCCACGCCTGCCCCGGGGCCAGCCCCACCACAGAGAGGCCGGTTGGTTCCTGCTCACCTCTGTGCCGTCCCTTCCCGACCTGACCCCAGTGCAGGGGATAAGCTTCAGACAAGTCTTTCCATGTCCCTCTGCATGACAATAGACTTCCTCCCCTCTCCCATTCCACAGGCCCACCCACCCGGGACATCCACCTTTGTCATTAGCTCAGGAGAGGATGCAAGATGAGAATCTCTGCTATTGTGTGGGGAGACTCAGTTTCCCGGCTTTCCCCCATGGACACATGTTCTTCAGCTGGGTCTGATTTTCTCCAGACAAGCTGTCTTGGGAAGGATTTGGCCAGCCCTAAGAAGCTGAAGGGAAAGGGCGGAGGGGGGTTCTCTCTCTGCCCCCGACAGCCCCGAGCTGGGTCGGTCCCTCAGACCTGGCCAAGGGCAGCCCATCCCCCGGCGCCCTTCCCCGGGGCATCCAAGGGCAGGCTCGGCGCCAGCCCCACCCCGCTCGCCACTGCCCGACCATCGTCCTCCCTCGGGGGGCCTGGGCAGGACAGGGACCCGGCTGTGGGAGGCCTCCAGATCTCAGGCCTGGCACACCGTTTACCAGGCTGCTTCCTCCTCTGACGGGGGCCCAGCACACGCCCCAGGAGACTTGGCAGCCGCCCCCAGGGCTCTAGCCTCTGGAACTCGTCCCCTTGGAAGGAGCCTGGCCCAGGTGCCAGGTTCGGCTGGTCGGCCAGCCTCCTTTGGAGAAAGCAGGCGAGCCGAGCCAGGCTTGCAGTGGCCCTGGCGTGACACCTGCCACCTCAGGCAGAGGGCCTCCCGCGTGCCCTCCATGGCGGGTTTCTCCCCGGAGCCGTGGCCTGGGCACTAGGAAGGCCGGGCCTCCCCGACTCCCGGGAGGAGGGGCTAGCCCAGTTGCGCCCTGGCCCCCAAACCCTCTGGTGCCATCTGCCTGTCTCGGCACTTCTGACTCCACAGAGCCTTTCCTACATCTGGGCTGCCTGCCGTGGCAAAGTGCAGGCGTGGGGTGAGGCCATGGCTTTGTCTTTCCAGGAAAAAATGAGCCCCTGGCCGAAGCAGCAGGCCCAGGCAGAGCCTTGAGCTTGAAGCCCAGTAGGTCTGTGGCCCTCAGGGCCAGAGCAATGCTTTCAAGGCAGGGAAGCGGCCTGCAAGCTGAGTGGGAGTGGGGGAGGGGAGGGAGACAGCTGAAGCCGAGTCCAGAAGGGCGGCGATGGAAGAGCTGCAGCTGGGTCAGAGCCTGGAGGGAGGGCGGGGCCTTCACTGAGGGCCCCCCCCGCCCCCCGAGGCCAGCCCTAGGCCCCGGCGGTCGCGCATGCGCCCTTGGCCTGTGCGGTGTGTGGGGGCTTGAACCCAAGCCCGCAGGGCTCCCGGAGCGGCCAGAGAAAGAAGGGCCCATGGAGAGGTAGGCGAGGTGGGCAGGGGGCGCCACCTTACTCTCCTCAGCTCCCTGAGGGAGAGAGAGAGAGACAGAGACAGAGAGAGAGATCCCTGACCTCTGAGTCTCTGCCTCCACCGCTGGCTGGTGCCAACTCACGCGCCATCCCACTTCCAGCCATCACCCCCACGCCTGCCCCGGGGCCAGCCCCACCACAGAGAGGCCGGTTGGTTCCTGCTCACCTCTGTGCCGTCCCTTCCCGACCTGACCCCAGTGCAGGGGATAAGCTTCAGACAAGTCTTTCCATGTCCCTCTGCATGACAATAGACTTCCTCCCCTCTCCCATTCCACAGGCCCACCCACCCGGGACATCCACCTTTGTCATTAGCTCAGGAGAGGATGCAAGATGAGAATCTCTGCTATTGTGTGGGGAGACTCAGTTTCCCGGGTTTCCCCCATGGACACATGTTCTTCAGCTGGGTCTGATTTTCTCCAGACAAGCTGTCTTGGGAAGGATTTGGCCAGCCCTAAGAAGCTGAAGGGAAAGGGCGGAGGGGGGTTCTCTCTCTGCCCCCGACAGCCCCGAGCTGGGTCGGTCCCTCAGACCTGGCCAGGGGCAGCCCATCCCCCGGCGCCCTTCCCCGGGGCATCCAAGGGCAGGCTCGGCGCCAGCCCCACCCCGCTCGCCACTGCCCGACCATCGTCCTCCCTCGGGGGGCCTGGGCAGGACAGGGACCCGGCTGTGGGAGGCCTCCAGATCTCAGGCCTGGCACACCGTTTACCAGGCTGCTTCCTCCTCTGACGGGGGCCCAGCACACGCCCCAGGAGACTTGGCAGCCGCCCCCAGGGCTCTAGCCTCTGGAACTCGTCCCCTTGGAAGGGGCCTGGCCCAGGTGCCAGGTTCGGCTGGTCGGCCAGCCTCCTTTGGAGAAAGCAGGCGAGCCGAGCCAGGCTTGCAGTGGCCCTGGCGTGACACCTGCCACCTCAGGCAGAGGGCCTCCCGCGTGCCCTCCATGGCGGGTTTCACCCCGGAGCCGTGGCCTGGGCACTAGGAAGGCCGGGCCTCCCCGACTCCCGGGAGGAGGGGCTAGCCCAGTTGCGCCCTGGCCCCCAAACCCTCTGGTGCCATCTGCCTGTCTCGGCACTTCTGACTCCACAGAGCCTTTCCTACATCTGGGCTGCCTGCCGTGGCAAAGTGCAGGCGTGGGGTGAGGCCATGGCTTTGTCTTTCCAGGAAAAAATGAGCCCCTGGCCGAAGCAGCAGGCCCAGGCAGAGCCTTGAGCTTGAAGCCCAGTAGGTCTGTGGCCCTCAGGGCCAGAGCAATGCTTTCAAGGCAGGGAAGCGGCCTGCAAGCTGAGTGGGAGTGGGGGAGGGGAGGGAGACAGCTGAAGCCGAGTCCAGAAGGGCGGCGATGGAAGAGCTGCAGCTGGGTCAGAGCCTGGAGGGAGGGCGGGGCCTTCACTGAGGACCCCCCCGCCCCCCGAGGCCAGCCCTAGGCCCCGGCGGTCGCGCATGCGCCCTTGGCCTGTGCGGTGTGTGGGGGCTTGAACCCAAGCCCGCAGGGCTCCCGGAGCGGCCAGAGAAAGAAGGGCCCATGGAGAGGTAGGCGAGGTGGGCAGGGGGCGCCACCTTACTCTCCTCAGCTCCCTGAGGGAGAGAGAGAGAGACAGAGACAGAGAGAGAGATCCCTGACCTCTGAGTCTCTGCCTCCACCGCTGGCTGGTGCCAACTCACGCGCCATCCCACTTCCAGCCATCACCCCCACGCCTGCCCCGGGGCCAGCCCCACCACAGAGAGGCCGGTTGGTTCCTGCTCACCTCTGTGCCGTCCCTTCCCGACCTGACCCCAGTGCAGGGGATAAGCTTCAGACAAGTCTTTCCATGTCCCTCTGCATGACAATAGACTTCCTCCCCTCTCCCATTCCACAGGCCCACCCACCCGGGACATCCACCTTTGTCATTAGCTCAGGAGAGGATGCAAGATGAGAATCTCTGCTATTGTGTGGGGAGACTCAGTTTCCCGGGTTTCCCCCATGGACACATGTTCTTCAGCTGGGTCTGATTTTCTCCAGACAAGCTGTCTTGGGAAGGATTTGGCCAGCCCTAAGAAGCTGAAGGGAAAGGGCGGAGGGGGGTTCTCTCTCTGCCCCCGACAGCCCCGAGCTGGGTCGGTACCTCAGACCTGGCCAGGGGCAGCCCATCCCCCGGCGCCCTTCCCCGGGGCATCCAAGGGCAGGCTCGGCGCCAGCCCCACCCCGCTCGCCACTGCCCGACCATCGTCCTCCCTCGGGGGGCCTGGGCAGGACAGGGACCCGGCTGTGGGAGGCCTCCAGATCTCAGGCCTGGCACACCGTTTACCAGGCTGCTTCCTCCTCTGACGGGGGCCCAGCACACGCCCCAGGAGACTTGGCAGCCGCCCCCAGGGCTCTAGGCTCTGGAACTCGTCCCCTTGGAAGGGGCCTGGCCCAGGTGCCAGGTTCGGCTGGTCGGCCAGCCTCCTTTGGAGAAAGCAGGCGAGCCGAGCCAGGCTTGCAGTGGCCCTGGCGTGACACCTGCCACCTCAGGCAGAGGGCCTCCCGCGTGCCCTCCATGGCGGGTTTCTCCCCGGAGCCGTGGCCTGGGCACTAGGAAGGCCGGGCCTCCCCGACTCCCGGGAGGAGGGGCTAGCCCAGTTGCGCCCTGGCCCCCAAACCCTCTGGTGCCATCTGCCTGTCTCGGCACTTCTGACTCCACAGAGCCTTTCCTACATCTGGGCTGCCTGCCGTGGCAAAGTGCAGGCGTGGGGTGAGGCCATGGCTTTGTCTTTCCAGGAAAAAATGAGCCCCTGGCCGAAGCAGCAGGCCCAGGCAGAGCCTTGAGCTTGAAGCCCAGTAGGTCTGTGGCCCTCAGGGCCAGAGCAATGCTTTCAAGGCAGGGAAGCGGCCTGCAAGCTGAGTGGGAGTGGGGGAGGGGAGGGAGACAGCTGAAGCCGAGTCCAGAAGGGCGGCGATGGAAGAGCTGCAGCTGGGTCAGAGCCTGGAGGGAGGGCGGGGCCTTCACTGAGGACCCCCCCCGCCCCCCGAGGCCAGCCCTAGGCCCCGGCGGTCGCGCATGCGCCCTTGGCCTGTGCGGTGTGTGGGGGCTTGAACCCAAGCCCGCAGGGCTCCCGGAGCGGCCAGAGAAAGAAGGGCCCATGGAGAGGTAGGCGAGGTGGGCAGGGGGCGCCACCTTACTCTCCTCAGCTCCCTGAGGGAGAGAGAGAGAGACAGAGACAGAGAGAGAGATCCCTGACCTCTGAGTCTCTGCCTCCACCGCTGGCTGGTGCCAACTCACGCGCCATCCCACTTCCAGCCATCACCCCCACGCCTGCCCCGGGGCCAGCCCCACCACAGAGAGGCCGGTTGGTTCCTGCTCACCTCTGTGCCGTCCCTTCCCGACCTGACCCCAGTGCAGGGGATAAGCTTCAGACAAGTCTTTCCATGTCCCTCTGCATGACAATAGACTTCCTCCCCTCTCCCATTCCACAGGCCCACCCACCCGGGACATCCACCTTTGTCATTAGCTCAGGAGAGGATGCAAGATGAGAATCTCTGCTATTGTGTGGGGAGACTCAGTTTCCCGGGTTTCCCCCATGGACACATGTTCTTCAGCTGGGTCTGATTTTCTCCAGACAAGCTGTCTTGGGATGGATTTGGCCAGCCCTAAGAAGCTGAAGGGAAAGGGCGGAGGGGGGTTCTCTCTCTGCCCCCGACAGCCCCGAGCTGGGTCGGTCCCTCAGACCTGGCCAGGGGCAGCCCATCCCCCGGCGCCCTTCCCCGGGGCATCCAAGGGCAGGCTCGGCGCCAGCCCCACCCCGCTCGCCACTGCCCGACCATCGTCCTCCCTCGGGGGGCCTGGGCAGGACAGGGACCCGGCTGTGGGAGGCCTCCAGATCTCAGGCCTGGCACACCGTTTACCAGGCTGCTTCCTCCTCTGACGGGGGCCCAGCACACGCCCCAGGAGACTTGGCAGCCGCCCCCAGGGCTCTAGCCTCTGGAACTCGTCCCCTTGGAAGGGGCCTGGCCCAGGTGCCAGGTTCGGCTGGTCGGCCAGCCTCCTTTGGAGAAAGCAGGCGAGCCGAGCCAGGCTTGCAGTGGCCCTGGCGTGACACCTGCCACCTCAGGCAGAGGGCCTCCCGCGTGCCCTCCATGGCGGGTTTCTCCCCGGAGCCGTGGCCTGGGCACTAGGAAGGCCGGGCCTCCCCGACTCCCGGGAGGAGGGGCTAGCCCAGTTGCGCCCTGGCCCCCAAACCCTCTGGTGCCATCTGCCTGTCTCGGCACTTCTGACTCCACAGAGCCTTTCCTACATCTGGGCTGCCTGCCGTGGCAAAGTGCAGGCGTGGGGTGAGGCCATGGCTTTGTCTTTCCAGGAAAAAATGAGCCCCTGGCCGAAGCAGCAGGCCCAGGCAGAGCCTTGAGCTTGAAGCCCAGTAGGTCTGTGGCCCTCAGGGCCAGAGCAATGCTTTCAAGGCAGGGAAGCGGCCTGCAAGCTGAGTGGGAGTGGGGGAGGGGAGGGAGACAGCTGAAGCCGAGTCCAGAAGGGCGGCGATGGAAGAGCTGCAGCTGGGTCAGAGCCTGGAGGGAGGGCGGGGCCTTCACTGAGGACCCCCCCCGCCCCCCGAGGCCAGCCCTAGGCCCCGGCGGTCGCGCATGCGCCCTTGGCCTGTGCGGTGTGTGGGGGCTTGAACCCAAGCCCGCAGGGCTCCCGGAGCGGCCAGAGAAAGAAGGGCCCATGGAGAGGTAGGCGAGGTGGGCAGGGGGCGCCACCTTACTCTCCTCAGCTCCCTGAGGGAGAGAGAGAGAGACAGAGACAGAGAGAGAGATCCCTGACCTCTGAGTCTCTGCCTCCACCGCTGGCTGGTGCCAACTCACGCGCCATCCCACTTTCAGCCATCACCCCCACGCCTGCCCCGGGGCCAACCCCACCACAGAGAGGCCGGTTGGTTCCTGCTCACCTCTGTGCCGTCCCTTCCCGACCTGACCCCAGTGCAGGGGATAAGCTTCAGACAAGTCTTTCCATGTCCCTCTGCATGACAATAGACTTCCTCCCCTCTCCCATTCCACAGGCCCACCCACCCGGGACATCAACCTTTGTCATTAGCTCAGGAGAGGATGCAAGATGAGAATCTCTGCTATTGTGTGGGGAGACTCAGTTTCCCGGGTTTCCCCCATGGACACATGTTCTTCAGCTGGGTCTGATTTTCTCCAGACAAGCTGTCTTGGGAAGGATTTGGCCAGCCCTAAGAAGCTGAAGGGAAAGGGCGGAGGGGGGTTCTCTCTCTGCCCCCGACAGCCCCGAGCTGGGTCGGTCCCTCAGACCTGGCCAGGGGCAGCCCATCCCCCGGCGCCCTTCCCCGGGGCATCCAAGGGCAGGCTCGGCGCCAGCCCCACCCCGCTCGCCACTGCCCGACCATCGTCCTCCCTCGGGGGGCCTGGGCAGGACAGGGACCCGGCTGTGGGAGGCCTCCAGATCTCAGGCCTGGCACACCGTTTACCAGGCTGCTTCCTCCTCTGACGGGGGCCCAGCACACGCCCCAGGAGACTTGGCAGCCGCCCCCAGGGCTCTAGCCTCTGGAACTCGTCCCCTTGGAAGGGGCCTGGCCCAGGTGCCAGGTTCGGCTGGTCGGCCAGCCTCCTTTGGAGAAAGCAGGCGAGCCGAGCCAGGCTTGCAGTGGCCCTGGCGTGACACCTGCCACCTCAGGCAGAGGGCCTCCCGCGTGCCCTCCATGGCGGGTTTCTCCCCGGAGCCGTGGCCTGGGCACTAGGAAGGCCGGGCCTCCCCGACTCCCGGGAGGAGGGGCTAGCCCAGTTGCGCCCTGGCCCCCAAACCCTCTGGTGCCATCTGCCTGTCTCGGCACTTCTGACTCCACAGAGCCTTTCCTACATCTGGGCTGCCTGCCGTGGCAAAGTGCAGGCGTGGGGTGAGGCCATGGCTTTGTCTTTCCAGGAAAAAATGAGCCCCTGGCCGAAGCAGCAGGCCCAGGCAGAGCCTTGAGCTTGAAGCCCAGTAGGTCTGTGGCCCTCAGGGCCAGAGCAATGCTTTCAAGGCAGGGAAGCGGCCTGCAAGCTGAGTGGGAGTGGGGGAGGGGAGGGAGACAGCTGAAGCCGAGTCCAGAAGGGCGGCGATGGAAGAGCTGCAGCTGGGTCAGAGCCTGGAGGGAGGGCGGGGCCTTCACTGAGGACCCCCCCCGCCCCCCGAGGCCAGCCCTAGGCCCCGGCGGTCGCGCATGCGCCCTTGGCCTGTGCGGTGTGTGGGGGCTTGAACCCAAGCCCGCAGGGCTCCCGGAGCGGCCAGAGAAAGAAGGGCCCATGGAGAGGTAGGCGAGGTGGGCAGGGGGCGCCACCTTACTCTCCTCAGCTCCCTGAGGGAGAGAGAGAGAGACAGAGACAGAGAGAGAGATCCCTGACCTCTGAGTCTCTGCCTCCACCGCTGGCTGGTGCCAACTCACGCGCCATCCCACTTCCAGCCATCACCCCCACGCCTGCCCCGGGGCCAGCCCCACCACAGAGAGGCCGGTTGGTTCCTGCTCACCTCTGTGCCGTCCCTTCCCGACCTGACCCCAGTGCAGGGGATAAGCTTCAGACAAGTCTTTCCATGTCCCTCTGCATGACAATAGACTTCCTCCCCTCTCCCATTCCACAGGCCCACCCACCCGGGACATCCACCTTTGTCATTAGCTCAGGAGAGGATGCAAGATGAGAATCTCTGCTATTGTGTGGGGAGACTCAGTTTCCCGGCTTTCCCCCATGGACACATGTTCTTCAGCTGGGTCTGATTTTCTCCAGACAAGCTGTCTTGGGAAGGATTTGGCCAGCCCTAAGAACCTCAAGGGAAAGGGCGGAGGGGGGTTCTCTCTCTGCCCCCGACAGCCCCGAGCTGGGTCGGTCCCTCAGACCTGGCCAGGGGCAGCCCATCCCCCGGCGCCCTTCCCCGGGGCATCCAAGGGCAGGCTCGGCGCCAGCCCCACCCTGCTCGCCACTGCCCGACCATCGTCCTCCCTCGGGGGGCCTGGGCAGGACAGGGACCCGGGTGTGGGAGGCCTCCAGATCTCAGGCCTGGCACACCGTTTACCAGGCTGCTTCCTCCTCTGACGGGGGCCCAGCACACGCCCCAGGAGACTTGGCAGCCGCCCCCAGGGCTCTAGCCTCTGGAACTCGTCCCCTTGGAAGGGGCCTGGCCCAGGTGCCAGGTTCGGCTGGTCGGCCAGCCTCCTTTGGAGAAAGCAGGCGAGCCGAGCCAGGCTTGCAGTGGCCCTGGCGTGACACCTGCCACCTCAGGCAGAGGGCCTCCCGCGTGCCCTCCATGGCGGGTTTCTCCCCGGAGCCGTGGCCTGGGCACTAGGAAGGCTGGGCCTCCCCGACTCCCGGGAGGAGGGGCTAGCCCAGTTGCGCCCTGGCCCCCAAACCCTCTGGTGCCATCTGCCTGTCTCGGCACTTCTGACTCCACAGAGCCTTTCCTACATCTGGGCTGCCTGCCGTGGCAAAGTGCAGGCGTGGGGTGAGGCCATGGCTTTGTCTTTCCAAGAAAAAATGAGCCCCTGGCCGAAGCAGCAGGCCCAGGCAGAGCCTTGAGCTTGAAGCCCAGTAGGTCTGTGGCCCTCAGGGCCAGAGCAATGCTTTCAAGGCAGGGAAGCGGCCTGCAAGCTGAGTGGGAGTGGGGGAGGGGAGGGAGACAGCTGAAGCCGAGTCCAGAAGGGCGGCGATGGAAGAGCTGCAGCTGGGTCAGAGCCTGGAGGGAGGGCGGGGCCTTCACTGAGGACCCCCCCGCCCCCCGAGGCCAGCCCTAGGCCCCGGCGGTCGCGCATGCGCCCTTGGCCTGTGCGGTGTGTGGGGGCTTGAACCCAAGCCCGCAGGGCTCCCGGAGCGGCCAGAGAAAGAAGGGCCCATGGAGAGGTAGGCGAGGTGGGCAGGGGGCGCCACCTTACTCTCCTCAGCTCCCTGAGGGAGAGAGAGAGAGACAGAGACAGAGAGAGAGATCCCTGACCTCTGAGTCTCTGCCTCCACCGCTGGCTGGTGCCAACTCACGCGCCATCCCACTTCCAGCCATCACCCCCACGCCTGCCCCGGGGCCAGCCCCACCACAGAGAGGCCGGTTGGTTCCTGCTCACCTCTGTGCCGTCCCTTCCCGACCTGACCCCAGTGCAGGGGATAAGCTTCAGACAAGTCTTTCCATGTCCCTCTGCATGACAATAGACTTCCTCCCCTCTCCCATTCCACAGGCCCACCCACCCGGGACATCCACCTTTGTCATTAGCTCAGGAGAGGATGCAAGATGAGAATCTCTGCTATTGTGTGGGGAGACTCAGTTTCCCGGCTTTCCCCCATGGACACATGTTCTTCAGCTGGGTCTGATTTTCTCCAGACAAGCTGTCTTGGGAAGGATTTGGCCAGCCCTAAGAACCTCAAGGGAGAGGGCGGAGGGGGGTTCTCTCTCTGCCCCCGACAGCCCCGAGCTGGGTCGGTCCCTCAGACCTGGCCAGGGGCGGCCCATCCCCCGGCGCCCTTCCCCGGGGCATCCAAGGGCAGGCTCGGCGCCAGCCCCACCCCGCTCGCCACTGCCCGACCATCGTCCTCCCTCGGGGGGCCTGGGCAGGACAGGGACCCGGCTGTGGGAGGCCTCCAGATCTCAGGCCTGGCACACCGTTTACCAGGCTGCTTCCTCCTCTGACGGGGGCCCAGCACACGCCCCAGGAGACTTGGCAGCCGCCCCCAGGGCTCTAGCCTCTGGAACTCGTCCCCTTGGAAGGGGCCTGGCCCAGGTGCCAGGTTCGGCTGGTCGGCCAGCCTCCTTTGGAGAAAGCAGGCGAGCCGAGCCAGGCTTGCAGTGGCCCTGGCGTGACACCTGCCACCTCAGGCAGAGGGCCTCCCGCGTGCCCTCCATGGCGGGTTTCTCCCCGGAGCCGTGGCCTGGGCACTAGGAAGGCCGGGCCTCCCCGACTCCCGGGAGGAGGGGCTAGCCCAGTTGCGCCCTGGCCCCCAAACCCTCTGGTGCCATCTGCCTGTCTCGGCACTTCTGACTCCACAGAGCCTTTCCTACATCTGGGCTGCCTGCCGTGGCAAAGTGCAGGCGTGGGGTGAGGCCATGGCTTTGTCTTTCCAGGAAAAAATGAGCCCCTGGCCGAAGCAGCAGGCCCAGGCAGAGCCTTGAGCTTGAAGCCCAGTAGGTCTGTGGCCCTCAGGGCCAGAGCAATGCTTTCAAGGCAGGGAAGCGGCCTGCAAGCTGAGTGGGAGTGGGGGAGGGGAGGGAGACAGCTGAAGCCGAGTCCAGAAGGGCGGCGATGGAAGAGCTGCAGCTGGGTCAGAGCCTGGAGGGAGGGCGGGGCCTTCACTGAGGACCCCCCCGCCCCCCGAGGCCAGCCCTAGGCCCCGGCGGTCGCGCATGCGCCCTTGGCCTGTGCGGTGTGTGGGGGCTTGAACCCAAGCCCGCAGGGCTCCCGGAGCGGCCAGAGAAAGAAGGGCCCATGGAGAGGTAGGCGAGGTGGGCAGGGGGCGCCACCTTACTCTCCTCAGCTCCCTGAGGGAGAGAGAGAGAGACAGAGACAGAGAGAGAGATCCCTGACCTCTGAGTCTCTGCCTCCACCGCTGGCTGGTGCCAACTCACGCGCCATCCCACTTCCAGCCATCACCCCCACGCCTGCCCCGGGGCCAGCCCCACCACAGAGAGGCCGGTTGGTTCCTGCTCACCTCTGTGCCGTCCCTTCCCGACCTGACCCCAGTGCAGGGGATAAGATTCAGACAAGTCTTTCCATGTCCCTCTGCATGACAATAGACTTCCTCCCCTCTCCCATTCCACAGGCCCACCCACCCGGGACATCCACCTTTGTCATTAGCTCAGGAGAGGATGCAAGATGAGAATCTCTGCTATTGTGTGGGGAGACTCAGTTTCCCGGGTTTCCCCCATGGACACATGTTCTTCAGCTGGGTCTGATTTTCTCCAGACAAGCTGTCTTGGGAAGGATTTGGCCAGCCCTAAGAACCTCAAGGGAGAGGGCGGAGGGGGGTTCTCTCTCTGCCCCCGACAGCCCCGAGCTGGGTCGGTCCCTCAGACCTGGCCAGGGGCGGCCCATCCCCCGGCGCCCTTCCCCGGGGCATCCAAGGGCAGGCTCGGCGCCAGCCCCACCCCGCTCGCCACTGCCCGACCATCGTCCTCCCTCGGGGGGCCTGGGCAGGACAGGGACCCGGCTGTGGGAGGCCTCCAGATCTCAGGCCTGGCACACCGTTTACCAGGCTGCTTCCTCCTCTGACGGGGGCCCAGCACACGCCCCAGGAGACTTGGCAGCCGCCCCCAGGGCTCTAGCCTCTGGAACTCGTCCCCTTGGAAGGGGCCTGGCCCAGGTGCCAGGTTCGGCTGGTCGGCCAGCCTCCTTTGGAGAAAGCAGGCGAGCCGAGCCAGGCTTGCAGTGGCCCTGGCGTGACACCTGCCACCTCAGGCAGAGGGCCTCCCGCGTGCCCTCCATGGCGGGTTTCTCCCCGGAGCCGTGGCCTGGGCACTAGGAAGGCCGGGCCTCCCCGACTCCCGGGAGGAGGGGCTAGCCCAGTTGCGCCCTGGCCCCCAAACCCTCTGGTGCCATCTGCCTGTCTCGGCACTTCTGACTCCACAGAGCCTTTCCTACATCTGGGCTGCCTGCCGTGGCAAAGTGCAGGCGTGGGGTGAGGCCATGGCTTTGTCTTTCCAGGAAAAAATGAGCCCCTGGCCGAAGCAGCAGGCCCAGGCAGAGCCTTGAGCTTGAAGCCCAGTAGGTCTGTGGCCCTCAGCGCCAGAGCAATGCTTTCAAGGCAGGGAAGCGGCCTGCAAGCTGAGTGGGAGTGGGGGAGGGGAGGGAGACAGCTGAAGCCGAGTCCAGAAGGGCGGCGATGGAAGAGCTGCAGCTGGGTCAGAGCCTGGAGGGAGGGCGGGGCCTTCACTGAGGACCCCCCCGCCCCCCGAGGCCAGCCCTAGGCCCCGGCGGTCGCGCATGCGCCCTTGGCCTGTGCGGTGTGTGGGGGCTTGAACCCAAGCCCGCAGGGCTCCCGGAGCGGCCAGAGAAAGAAGGGCCCATGGAGAGGTAGGCGAGGTGGGCAGGGGGCGCCACCTTACTCTCCTCAGCTCCCTGAGGGAGAGAGAGAGAGACAGAGACAGAGAGAGAGATCCCTGACCTCTGAGTCTCTGCCTCCACCGCTGGCTGGTGCCAACTCACGCGCCATCCCACTTCCAGCCATCACCCCCACGCCTGCCCCGGGGCCAGCCCCACCACAGAGAG